>NW_006408861.1:494943-496050 GCF_000296735.1 Chrysochloris asiatica | reverse complement strand
GATGTATCCACCCTGGCTTTGGGGTGCCTCTTTGTCTCTCTCTTTGTCTCCTTTTGTGTATTCTTGATATATATGAATTGCCGTCAGGTGTCCTCTCCTCGTGAACTGAACCCCAATGTCGAGGCGGGTCCCCGACAGTTGTCAGGTGCCATCGAGTCGGAACCAACTCATAGCGACCTCATGCACAGCAGAACGAAACAATGTCCAATCCTGGGCCAACCTCACTGCTGCTGCCACACTTGACGCCATCAATGATTCCACCTGGTCAATCCATCTCGTTGGGGGTCTTCCTCTTTTTCTCTGACCCTCCATCTTATCCAGCATGACATCCCTTCTCCAGCGACTGTTCCCTCCTGACAATATGTCCAAAGTATGAGAGATGAAGCTTAGCCATCCTGACCTCCAAGGAATACTCTGGCTGCACTTCTTCTAAAACAGATCTATTGGTTCTTTTGTCTGTCCATGGCACTTTTAGTATTCTCCTCCAACATCACAATTCAAAGGCATCAGTTCCTACGATCTTCTTATTCATTGTCCAGTTTTTGTATCCATATGAGGTTATTGAAAATACCATGGCTTGGGTCAGGTGCACCTTAGTCCTCAAGCTGACATCCTTGCTCTTCACACTTTAAAAAGTTCCTGTGCAGCAGATTTGCGTAATGCAATACGTCGTCTGATCTCTTGACTACTGCTTCCATGAGTGTTGATAGTTGATCCAAGAAGAATGAAGTCCTTGACGTCAGTCTTTTCTTCGTTGATAAGAATATTGTTTATTGCTCCAGTGATGAGGATTTTTGTTTTCTTGACATTGAGATGTAATCCATACCGAAGGCTGTGCTCTTTGAGCTTCACTTTCAACAAGTAAGGTTGTGTCATCTGCATATTGCAGGTTGTTAATGAGTCTTCCTCCAATCCTGATGCCACATATTTCTTCATAGAACCCAGCTTCTTGAATTATTTGCTCAGGATACAGGTTGAATAAGTATGGTGAAAGAACACAACCTTGTCACACACCTTTCCCAATTTTAAACCATTCAGTGTTCCCATGCTCTGTTTGAACAACTGTTTCTTGGTCCAGGTACAGATTCCTCAGAAGTACAATTAAGT
>NW_006408861.1:485336-494843 GCF_000296735.1 Chrysochloris asiatica | reverse complement strand
TGCAGATATGGTCATCTGCTTCTGTTCTTTGGGCATCTTCAGGGGTTATCTGTGGCCTTAATACTCAGATGGGTATGTATTTTGGTATTTTTTATGCTTTCTGATTGAGAAATTTCAAGATGTCACTGTTGGTCGTTTTGACGTAATTTAGGATTTAATTTTCGGCTTGTTTCCTTTTTTGTCTGCTTGTCTCACTCCACCATCCCTGCTAAGGCTTTTTTTCTAGTTGTAAACAATTCAGGGCCGACTGTGGCCATTTGGTTTTAATTGGAAACTGTCTCTTTAAATTTCAAGGAGATATGTGTGCTTGCATAGTACAACTCTCCGAGGGTGGGGCTGGAGTGCCCACTAGCTCAGGCACTCCTATAGTCACCGGAATGGAGGTGCACAGACATCAAGGGACCAATGAACAGCTACCAAAAGAGAAGAATGTCCACACCTTTTTTCTGTGGTTCTGCTGGACGTCTGTGGCTGCTCTGATCCTTCCCCTACTTGGTCTCACCCAAGATGGTGGCTCCTCCAGCAGCTGAGCATCTCGAATTAGAAAGCATTGGATTTCTTGCTTCAGCCACAAATTCCCCCAGCTGTAAGCCTTCCAACCTTCTAAATATTCATTTATATGTGGTTCAGAGTTCTGGGACAATCCCCTGAGGCTGCTTGTTTGGGTAATCTGTGTTGTTGCTGGCTGAGCTCCTTTACTGCACTTCCACCTGATCTGCCATCTTGTTTGTTCTCTAAAATTCCTATTTTTGAGAAAACAAAAATAACATAACTGGAATAGTAAAGCAAAGAGGATGCCTTGAGACTGTTACCTTGAGATACTCTTTTAATTGTAATCAAACCTATCTCCCGAGATCATCTTTTAGTAGAATTGCAAAGTGGCCCACAAAATAAAGGATATTGCCTATAAGATTGGCACCCTTCTTAAACACCATCAATATGACACCAAAAGGTCAATATTTAATTGAAAACAAAGATGAGAAGATAAAGAGACAGGAAAACGAGAGTACTGGAAAGGAAACATGTGGTACGCAAAGGGATGTTGACTTAAGTCTGTTAAATGTAACTGGTAGCGTCGTGGTTATGAATAGGGCTGCGAACCACAAGGTCAGCAGTTCGAAACTACCAGCTGTTCCACGGGAGAAAGAGGAGGCTTTCTGCTCCCGTAAAGATTTATAGCCTCGGAAACCCTGTACAGGGTCACTATGAGTCGGAATTGACTCCACAGCACATAACAACAACAACAAATGTCATTAAATAATTTGTATGGAAATTGTCAAGTGGGAAGAGCCTAACTTGCTGTGTTAACTTTCAATAAAAACTCAAAATAATAAATCTAAAAAATAATAAAATAACATTTAAAAAAGTTTTGCCCATTAGGACAACAACTATGCTAGCTACAAATAAGATCATGGATTATAGGTTGCATTTTTTTCCCTCCCTGTTGAAACAGTCTGTAATAATACATAGTGTATTAATAAATTACATTATACAAGTATATACAAAGGGAATAATTTTAAATGTTTACAAAGTATATTAGTATATTTCTCTGCTTTGGTAACTAAAATTGTGAACATTAACTGAGTTCTTGAACTATTATTGTAACATATTAGAGGGCATTTTTTAGAATCAAAAAAGCCTATAGAAATTTAATTTATAGAATCCCTTTGAGGTTAAGGACCTGGTCAAAGGTGGTGGCTTAACTGGAATTAATTCTTCTGACTCTTGGGGCAGAGTTTTTTTCATTGTGCCAGTTTTTAATTTCTTGGAGTATAGGATTTATTTTTCAAGTCCTTAAAAATTCATCACTTACCCCAAACAAAAATGGCAGTATGATCAGCTACTACAAGAATAAGCAAGTCACTGGGAAGCTATCAAGGCAAGCAATCAAGTCACTTCAGGACAACCCCCCCCGCCCCCACTAAGACTGAAACTCAAAGGGAACACATGAGCATTCTATAGACTTCTGTTGACCTGGAGATGAGAGAGAGAAGAGGAAGGGCTGGTTGGTCCAAAGTGTGGTGAGACCTGGGACACCTGAGCCCATGGACAGGGACATAGCCACAAAGGCTAGAGCTGAGAATGAAGCATCCAGCTGCTATGAAGTGAGGGGAGATGCACAAGAACACCTAGACTTGCAGATAGTATCCATTTGATCTAGCCTTGATGGCTTGGTAATCAGAGCTTGACTCTAGGAAGATTGAAAAAAACACAATTTTTGATCAAGGAAATGAGGGTAATTGCTACATTTTGATGAATTTGACCTATACTTATGGATGTAGCTCAGAATACCAACAGAGAGGGAAGGAATCTTCACATCAAGTATCAGTGCTATCCACTCTGTATACAAGGTAGATAGTGCTGGTTGTGGTAATGCGCCATGGTGTAGGTTCCGACTCATAGCGACCCTTATAGGTTTCCAAGGCTGTAAATCTTTATGGAAGCAGAAAGTCTTATCTTTCTCCTGCAGAACAGTTGGAATTTGAACTGCTGATCTTGAGATTAGCAGCCTGATTTCATAACCACTACGCTACCAGAGCTCCTCTACAGAGTAGATAGAGACGGGCACCTTAGACATTTGTTGTTGTTGTTGTTGTTGTTAGGTACCATTGAGTCGATGCTGACTCATAGAGACTTTATGCACAGCAGAACGAAACATTGCCCGATCCTGGGCCAACCTCACTACGGTTGCTATGCTTGAGTCCATCGATGCTGCCACTTGGCCAATCCATCTCCTGGGAGGTCTTCCTCTTTTTCTCTGACCCTCCACCTTACCAAACATGATATGCTCCTCCAGTGACTGGTCCCTTCTGACAATATGTCCAAAGTATGAGAAATCAAGTTTGGCCATCCTGGCCTCCAAGGAGCACTCTGGCTGCACTTCTTCCAACACAGATCTGTTGGTTCTTTTGGCAGCCCATGGCACTTTTAATATTCTCTTCCAACACCGTAACTCCAAAGCATCTTAGACATTGGCTACCTAAAACGTGGAACAGAAAGGGACGAAGTGACAGGCTTACAAGTTTTCAAGAGGGAGTTTAGTTTAAGAGTGTGTGGGGGAAGATAGAGTCCCCACTGAATAGTTTTCATCTTGTATAGTTGGATATGGTGAAAGGAGATGGTGATAAGATTCTTAGGATTCAATAGTGACTAATTGTTATCATGACTAATTGTGACTGTCACAATTGGAAAGGTAGAAATTTGTAACAAAAAGTAAGGAGTAGTTAATCTTACAGTCCAGGAACAGAGGACCCTAGGACCATCAAGGGAGAAGAGCATGAGTAGAATATGGGACCCTATCCAGAGAAGCAGGAACACCAGAGATGGAGGCAGAGATGAGGACATGAAGAGAGGGAGCAGCTGAGGACTCTAGATTCATGGAAAAAGAAGGACTGATAGCTGGTGACCAGGAGACAGGTTTGCAGAATGTGCCCTTTGGTGGTTTAAATGATTATATATGCTTGAGTGTTTGGAAAGAAAAAAAAAAAAAGGGTTAAAATGAATAGAAATACTGTTAACTGATGGTGCATGTAGGCGATTATAATCATTGTAATGAAACAAAGTATATGATTTGTTGAATATAAAACTGATGGCTGCCCTGTAAATTTTCACTTGAATTCACAATAAAAACTTATAAAAATAAAAAATAAAGGGACTGGAGGAACAGACAGACAGATACACACACACACACAAATTCATCCCTTACATATATTAATGGTATTACGTGGATGGAGAAGATGTGTAAAGTCACAATGCCTCTGTGGTTATGGTACTGTACACAAATGGATTTTTCTGCTGTTAATCACAGCAATATCTAGATACAAATCAAAACTATGTCATAACTATCAAGGGTGTCTAGTGTTTCCTCTGGTCTTAGTGATATGGTGCTGCTATGTCTCTCATAATTCCAACATCTTATTAGGAGGGGCCAGTCCCTGGAGAAGGACATCATGCTGGGTAAAGTGGAGTGTCAGTGAAAAAGATCCCCTATGAGTTGGATGGGCACAGTGGCAGCAGCAGTGGGCTCAAACTTAACAATGATTGTGAGAATGGTACAGGATGGGCAGTGTTTTGTTTTGTTGTACGTAAAAACAATAATGTAAAAGAAATACCACAAGTGGATGGCTATAAGAAACAGGCGTTTATTCTCTCACAGTTTGGGAGGCAAGAAGTCCAAATTCAGAGTGCCAGCTCTAGAGGAAGACTTCCTCTATGCCAGCTCTGGAGGAAGGTCCTTGTTTCTTTGAACTTCCGCTTCTGGGTGGTGTTCTTTCCTTTCCTCTTTTCTCTGTCCCCTTCAGTCTAAGTTGCTGAGTTTTCTGCTCTGATAATATGTCCATCACTCACAGATGGAATCTCTTTAACAAAAGATTGTGTAGCCATATGGTAAAATTCTAGGACATGTCTAACAGAATTTTCCAAAATTTTTGTTTCATTTTTTTTCACAGTTCATTTTTAAGTCCCTGTCTTTACTCTTGTATTTTATTTTAAGCAGCACAGAGAAACCACATGGCTCCTTTAAGATCTTAGAAGTCTCCTTAGCTAGATAGCCAAGTTTATCATTTATAAATTCTTTGTTCCACCAAACATTTGAATGTAATTCAGATAACATTCTTCACCACTGAATAAAAGATAATACCCCTCATGCATTCACCAATCCATTTGTGAGCCCTCACCAGAATTGCTTCTAATGTCAAACAGCCTCTTCAAGGTAGTCTAGACTTTTACTATTACCCAACAACTCTATATAGGGTTCCCAATAAGTCATAGCAACCCTGTATAGGGTTCCAATGATATAAGTCTTTATGGGAGCAAACTGTCTCTTTCTCCCATGGCGCAACTGGTGGATTTGAACTACTGATCTTGTGGTTAGCAGTTTGGTTCTTGTCCTATAGTCCTACAAGGGTTGGACTCCTTAAAAGTCTTCTAACCTCTACCTTTTATCCATCTCCAAGACTGCTATCACATTTTTGGTATTAGAGTAGCACCCCACTTTTCTGGTGTCTAATAATATAAGACTCTTCTGTCCTATCTGGTGATGCAATAATAAAAATACCACAAGTGGATGACTTTAACAAACAGAAATTTATTTTCTCACACTTTTGGAGACTAGAGGTCTGAACTCAGGGTCCCAGTTCTAGAGGAAGACTTTCTGGAGGAAAGCCCTTGTCTTTTTGAGCTTGTGTCTTGTGACTTGATGTTTCTCTTTCCCAATCTCTGCTTCTCTGGCTGGCTTCTTTATATCTTTTATATCTTTATGTCCTTTTTATCTTGTAAGAGATTCACTCAAGACAAAACTGTACAGTAATTCTGTTTCATTCACATAGTAAAGACAACCCATTCCTTAATAGAACTATAACCACAGGCATAGAGATTAAGATTTATAACACATTTTTTCATAACAATACATGTTATCAGAAACATGTCATAACCTTTGGCCTGGGGTTGAAGTCACTGTTGTGCATAGTTTCCTAGACAAAGCTTCTGTGTTCATGGCTTGCCTGTAACAAATTCATTTTGGTAATCAAAGCTCATTGTGAGTCATGGAATATAGAGATTCTCTAAGAGATTGGCCTGAATATATATTGCTTCTCCTAGCATACACTCAAAATTTTTTTTTAATCTTTTACCTTGTCTCTTTAAAAAAAAAGAAGGGGGAAGTGGGAAAGCAGAAATAATCCTATTTTTAAATGTTTGTTGTTATTGTTGTTAAGTGCCGTCGAGTTGATCCTCCGAGGAGCAGCTGGTGAGCTTGAACTGCCGACCTTGCAATTCAAATGGCTTTGCAGTCTGGTGTATTAACCCACAGTGCCACACCAGGTTTAGGTAGTAAAAAGTAATATATTGCCTTTAATAAAATTGTAAAAAGTCATTATGGTCAGGCTACCACAGTCATCTGTTGTTTTTTTATTTTTCTTAGGCTAACACTAAGACGCAAAGAACATACAGAGAGTTTTTACCAGACATTTTTTTTTTTAATGAAAATTTTTGAGAAATTACTGTGACTAAAGAATGTTTTCCTTTGAAGTTCCTAAAATAAATTATAAACGGTTCTTAGGAATTGATTTCTGTGTGTAGAATTCTAAATTTAATTATGAGTATGGGGTTTTTTAAAATTTTGTTTTGTTTTTTCAAGTAAAGGTGCTTTTGCTTCTGCTTTTGAATTCTAGTAAACTGTTTTGACAAAAGACCTTTCACTAAAATCTATGTCATGCTTTACTGCTTGTTAAGTTTGCTGTTCACTTAGATAAAGGTGGTCATTGCATGGAAAGATATGTGGGAAGCTCTGACTAATGAAGTTGCCTTGTCATCATTGTCTTGGACTCTAACTAAATCACACTTAGGTATTTTTGCTAAAATGAAGTAATAACTACCCAGAAATTAATATTAGTTTAGCATAGTATTGCAAGGAGTTCTGGTGTGGTGCTGTAGGATACGCACTGGACCATAAGGTCATTTGAATTTCAAGGTTGACTGTTCAAACTCACCAGCCTCTCCTTAGAAACTCTATACAGGGATGTTATGAATTGAAATTGACTTGATGACACTTAATAACAACATGGTACTTTAAGATTCTTTGATTGTTTCCTTTACTGAAAAATAAAAAAAGTTATTTTATTTAAGTGAATTTACTCTTAATAAAATGTACTCATTTTAGGTATATAATTGATGAATTTTGTGAGATGTATAAACTGTGATCTCAGCAGTCATGTAGAACATTTCTATCACTTAAAAAAATGGGAATGCAGTGACTTTGTAAGATAAGCATGGGGCTGTCAACCACGAGGTTGGTGGCTTGAGTCCACCAGCTGCAGCACGGGAGAAAGATGAGGCTTTCTGTTCTTGCAAAGCCTCAGAAACCCTGTACAGGGGAACTTTTAGTCGGAAACAATATTAAACAACATCACTTAAAAGTTCCCATTTGTTCTTCCCTGTCCCCTTATAGCCACTGATCTTCTTGCTGGCACTGCAATTTTGTCTTTTCTAGAATTTTATATAAATGAAATCCTACTGTATGTGGTCTTGTGTGTCTGTTCTTTCACTTAGCATAATGCCGTGAGTTTCTCCTCATTTGCTTTAGTAATTTCATGTTTTTGTAGAGTAATATTCCATTGTATGAATATATCACAATTTGTTTATCAGTTCACCAAGTAATGTCATTAGTTAGAGGATCCCACATATCTATTCATGTAATAACAATTACATGATCAAAACTTTTGTACATTTTTAGAAACCCAAACCAAACCCAGTGCTGTTGAATCAATTCTGACTCATAGTGACCCTCTAGGAGAGAAGAGAACTACCCATGGGCTTTCCAACTATAAATCTCTTATTTTTCTTTTTAAATTGGGGGTCAATAAAAATTTTATTTAGGCAAAAATCTATAAACTTCAAAGTGCTTAACACCACTGTGGTAAGGAAGAAAGTTTTAGGATAAAGTGGACTTCTTAACTGTGATGTGGGAAAGGGATAAAGCATCTAGTAGAGGTCTCCATGTAAAAATGTTGATTTGTACTAATGTTCAGAATACATGAATGCAAGGGGGAAAAATTCCAAAGGGACTGTAAATTAAGGTGTTCCTTGGCCCAGGGGGAGGATCACTTCAGGATACCCTTGAATGGGTTGTTCCCTAATGACTAAACGTCAGTGTCACCTGAAAGAACACTGAGGAACTAGCTGCTAGCAAGTGTGCAAGGGCAGAAAGCAGTGTGTAAGTGGCATCCCGGTGACTTGGGAGCCAGGACACATAGGATAGGAAGGTGAACGTCCAGATCCACAAAGAACAAAAAAGGGATTTTGGAGGTCAGCTTTTACATTGGGTTATAAAATAGGTGGATACAAATTATCCACCATGTGGCCTAGTACCTGATACTTCCCTTCTCCATACAAAATCAAAGGAAATAAGGAGGGGAGGCAGGAAATTATGAGAGTGGAAGTACTTTGGTCATGAGAGATGCCAGGTGAGCACAGAGGTGATTTGGAGTGAAGCTGCTGTGCCCCTTGGGGTGGACAGAGCCAGGTGCCCTGGCTCAGGCAAAGAAAGAGTCTTCTAGCAGGAATGGTAGGGTAGGCTATGGCAGTGAGGCAAAGCAGCACAAAGGGAAGGATATACATCTTTATGGAAACAGTCTGCCACTTAAGTTCTCCTGCAGAGTGGCCTTTCCATTAGCAGCCCAGAGCTTAACCCTTGTGCCACCAGAGCTCCTTAAGTCCTTATCATTTTGAGTTTTCCCATTTTTTTAAACTGTTATGAATATGACTTCTGTGAACATTCACAACCAAGCCTTTTTTGAGCATATGTTTTTATTTCTCTTGAATATATATCTAGGATTGTAGTTACAGGGCTTTATCTTACCAGGAGTTCCTCATGTAGCTTTGTGGGTTAATGTGCTGGACTGCTGCAAAGTTGGCGGTTTGAGCTCACCTGCCACTCCTCAGAAACCCTGTACAAGGTTGCTATGAGTCAGAACCAATTCTATAGGGTTGCGAAAGATCTCTGATGGAGCTATGAGTTAGATGTTGGACTGCTTACTGCAGGGCTAGCAGTTCAAATCCGTCAGCCTCTCTGGGAAAAAGATGAGGCTGTTTGCTTCCATAGAGATTTACAGTCTCAAAAACCCTATATAGGGTCGCTATGAGTCAGAACTGACTCAGTGGCAGTGAGTTTGAGATGTGATTTTGGTTTAGAGTCGCTGCTAGTTGGAATCAACTTGGGTTTGAGTTTGGGTTAGCTTTGCCAAGATAGAAATTACTCATGAACTTTCTGAAGGGCTGTTTCAGGAAAGTGATGGACATAAAATCCATATTGGAGTGGATATGGGAGTTAAGGAGAGGACAAGAAATGGAGATAGTTACTAGAAAGTCTGTAGTTGATATTCTGGTTGTATTTTCCTGGTAGAGATATATGGAACGAAAATCTGTCACAATATTTGTTATGTTGTTTGACCATCACCATTATTTATTTCTAAATGTTTCCATCACTCTTAACAGACAAGCTTAGTATCCCCTATAGATTACATTTTAGAGTAGTTTTTCTGTTTATGTTTTTGAAAACAAAAGCAGAAAAATATGACGTTAGCTAAGTGTATATGAGAAGTTGATATTTTTTTTAAGATGGAGCTATTCCATAAGTTTGCTTGCGCATGGGACCAATCCAGATTCTGCGGGGGGAAGGAGACATTACATCGCGTTTAGGAGGGAACCAGAAATGATCAGATGCAGTGGTTTGGTTGGTTAAATTGTGTTTGGTTGGTGAAAGGTTACTGCTTATTTTAGGAATAGTGAAGCTCTGCTTATTGTAGCCTTGATTTCTAATAGAAGCTAGGGCAGGACAGTCATTTCATCCAGTGTTGAGTTAGCTACAATGACTTTGAGGAAAAATTGCTACTTTTTTTTTTTTTTTTTTAACAGGTTTTATTGTGAATTGAGTGATAATTTACATGGGAGAAAATCTCTTCCATTCATCATCATTCAACAGTATTTGCTTCTATTCCCTTTCTCTTTGGT
>NW_006408861.1:482501-485236 GCF_000296735.1 Chrysochloris asiatica | reverse complement strand
AATATATATAATCATTTAAACAACCAAACAGCCAAAGGGCACATTCTGCAAGCCTGACTTATGGACAACAGCACACAGCCTTTCTCTTTCCATGACTCTAGAGTCCTCAGCTGCTCCATCTTTCCATGTCCTCATCTCTGCCTCCATCTCTGGTGTCGCTGCTTCTCTGAATAAGGTTCCACACTCCGTTCGTGCTCTTCTCCCTTGATGGTCCTAGGGTCCTATGTTCCTGGACTGTAAGATTCTACTCCCCCTTATTTGTTAGAAAATTTCTACCTTTATAATTGTGATAGTTGCAGTTAGTCATGATAACAGTTATTCATTATTGAATCATAAGGAATCATAAGAATCTTATCCCCCATCTCCTTTCACCAGACCTGTTTAGATAAGGTGAAACTATTCAGTGGGGATTCTACCTTCCCCCACGCACTCTGAAATGAAATGCCCTCTTGAAAACTTGTAAATCAGTCACTTTGTGCCTATACATCCCCCCAGCCCCCCCATTTAGGTAGCCAGTATCTAAGTTGCCAGTCCCTATCATCCCTATATACAGATAGGATAGGATTGATACTTGATATGAAGACTCCTTCCCTCTCAGTTGGTATTTTGAAGTACTACATTCATAAGTATAGGTCAAGTTCATCAAATTGTAGCAATTTACACTTGTTTCCTGTATCAAAAATTGTTTTTTTATCTTCCTCTAGTTGAATTCTGATCACCAAGCCATCAAGGCTAGATCCAATGAGTACTCTCTGCAAGTTTGGGTCTTCTTCTCCCCTCACTTCATATCAGCTGGATGCTTCACTCTCAGTTCCAGCCCTCGGTGGCTATGTCCTTGGCCATGGGTTCAGGAGTCCCCAGGTCTCACCACACTTCAGACCAACCAGCTCTTCTTTTATGTCTCTCATCCCCAGGTCAATAGGAGTCTATGGAACATGGTTGAACTCAGCCCATTTCTTCATTGTTGCCTTTCCACCTCTTCCACTCAGCAGTTGACCAAGGTGGTTGCAAGTAATCTTAAATGCCTGCTCATGTGTTCCCTTTGAGTTTCAGTCTTGGAGGGGTTTGGCCTGAAGGGACTTGATTGCTTGCCTTATTGGCCTGAAGGGACTTGATTGCTTGCCTTTATGGCTACCCAGCAAACAACTTGCTTGTTCTCGTAGTAGCCAGTTAGACTGTCATTTTTATTTCAGAATTTTCCTGCTGATCTTTCTTTCAAGAAGTATCTTCTATTCCTCTAGCTGTTCCAGCTTGTCTGTTTGTCCATTTGAGTAGGAATGTCCGACTTCAGAGGTTCTGGATGGAGCTCAGGATTCCACCTAAAGTCCTATATACTACAAAGGCCCTGCAAGAAGCCTATTTCACTGGGAAAGTTCTAGAACCCCTTTTAGATATTCCAATCAGTTATAGGCTGAAGACGGGCTGACAAGCTTTCTGTAGTCATGCTTTCCTAATATTCCTTTCTCTCCCACTCAAGTATCTATTTTATAACAGTAGGCAAGGCAAACCAATATTCATAAGACAGTCAAGCATCTTAACATTAGTTCTTCTCTTTTACTATGCCTCGAACCCTGTATCATAGAGTCCTGTTATTCCAAGGTTGAGCATACATCACTATTTACCTCTGTCCCATTTAGCCCATGCAAATGTTAGCCCTCAATGTTCCCCTATCTACCTTGTTCTTCCATACACCTGCTCCTTCTTGGACATTGCCCTCTCCAGTACCTGAACTACGATGTGTCGATCAACTACCCTGTGCTCTACTGTCCATTCCCTCCCTTCCCTGATAACCAACCTTTTTAGTATGGATATCTTTTCTTAAGCTTTTATAATAATGGCCTTATGCAATGTTTGTCCTTTTGTGACTGACTAATTTCACACATGCCAGAAATGACAAATTGAAGAGGAATGGTGTTGCATTCATTGTCAAAAAGAACATAACCAGATCAGTCATGAGGTACAACACTGTCTACGATAGGATAATATCCATGTGCCTACAGGGAAGCTCTGGTAGCGTAGTGGTTACGAATCGGGCTGCGAACCTTAAGGTCAGCGGTTCGAAACTACCAGCTGCTCCGCGGGAGAAAGATGAGGCTTTCTACCCCCGTAAGGATTTACACCCTCGGAAACCCTGTACAGGGTCGCTATGGGTCGGAACCGACTCGACGGCACTTAACAACAACAACAACAACAGGGAAGCCCAGTTAATACCACTATTATTCAAATTTACGCACCAACCATTAAAGCCAGTGAGGATGAAATAGAAGAATTATACCAACTTCTTCAATCAGAAATTGATCAAACATTCATTCAAGATGTATTGATCATTACTGATGATGTAAATGCAAAGGTTGGGAGCAAAGAGGAATCAGTAGTTGGAAAATGTGGCCTTGGTGATAGAAATGATGCTGGAGAATGCATGATAGAATTCTGAATAAGGTTCCATTCCGGAAAATCAATGATTTGTCATTTCAAATACCCTCTTTAAGACAGCATAAGAGACGACTATACACATGGGCCACATGAGATGGAATACATTAAAATCAGATTGACTACATCTGCGGAAAGAGATGATGGAAAAGCTCCATCTATCTCATCAGTGAAAACAAGGCCAGGGGCAGACTGTGGAACAGCTCTTCAATTACTCATATGCAAATTCAAACTGAAGCTGAAGAAAATGAAAACAAGTCCATGAGAGCCAAAATATAACATTGAATATATCCCACCTGAATTTA
>NW_006408861.1:469410-481052 GCF_000296735.1 Chrysochloris asiatica | reverse complement strand
AGAAGTCAGCTTGAGGACTAAGGTGCCATGGTATTTTCAATTAAAGTTATATGCATGTGAAAGCTGGACAGTGAATAAGGAAGACTGTAGAAGAATTGATGCTTTTGAGTTATGGTGTTGGAGGAGAATATTGAAAGTGCTGCTGAAAGAACGAACAGATCTGTTTTGGAAGAAGTGCAGCCAGAGTGCTCATTGGAGGCCAAGATGGCCAAACTTCGTCTCTCATACTTCGGACATATTGTCAGGAGGGACCAGTCACTGGAGAGTGATATCATGTTTGATAAGGTGGAGGGTCAGAGAAAAAGAGGAAGACCCCTAACGAGATGGATTGGCCAAGTGTCAGCATCGATGGACTCAATCGTGGCAGTAGTAGTGAGGTTGGCCCAGGATTGGGCAGTGTTTCGTTTTGCTGTGCATAAGGTCGCTATGAGTTGTACCAACTTGATGGCACCTAACGTCAACAACAACAAGAACAATTTCATGCAGCATAATGTCCTCAAGTTTCATCCATGTTATGTGGTGGCTGCTTGCACCTTCCTTGTTATTCTTCAAGATAGCATACTACTCCATTGTGTGTATGTACCAGTTTGTTTATCCAGTCTTCCATTAATGGGCGTTTAGGCTGTCTCCATCATTTTACTATTGTGAATAGTGCTACTGTGAACACTGGTGTGCATGTATTGTATTCTGGCTTGAATATCTTGTGGATATATACCAAGTAGAGGCATTGCTGGATCATAAGGTATTTCTGTTTCCAAGTTTCTGACGAAGCGCCATACAGTTTTCCAGAGGGGTTAGACCATTTTGCATTCTCACTAGCAATGTAGGAGTGTTCCTGTCTTTCCACATCCTCCTGAGCATTTATTGTCCTCTGCTTTTTTGAACTTCACTGTTAACTGGTGGTGTGAGATGATACCTTATTGTTGTTTTGATTTGCATCTCTCTAATGGCTAATGGTTATATGAAGAAAAGGTGGAGGGTCAGAGAAAAAGAGGAAGACCCCCAATGAAATGGATTACCCACGTGGCAGCATCGATGGACTCAAGTATGACAACGGTAGTGAGGTTGGCCCAGTATCGGGCATTGTTTTGTTCTGCTGTGCATAAAGTCGCTATGGGTTGGTACCGACTCGATGGCACCTAACAATACAATACAATGGCTAATGATCGTGAACATTTCTTCATATGTTTGTTGGCTGCCTGAATGTCTTCCTTGGTGAAGTGTCTGGTCATGTCCTTTGCCCATTTGTTAATTGAGTTGTCTTTTTCTTGTAGAGGTGTTGTAATTTCCTATAGATTTTAGAAATTATTCTCTTGTTTGATATGTCCTTGCAAAAGATTTTTTCCCATTCTGTAGGCTCACATTTTACTCTTTTGGGGAAATCTTTTGATGCACATAAGTTTCTAATTCTACTATGTCCCTATCATCTATTTTGTCTTCTTTTGTTTGTGCAGTTTTCACAATGTTTGGTAGTCTGTGTGTGCCCTATATTAAAATCCTTGAATATGTCCCAATTTTTTCATTTTTCATTTTCATGTTTGCAATTTTGGGATTCACATTTAGGTCTTCAATCCATGGTGAGCTGGTATTAGTATATGGCATGAGGTAGAGGTCTTGTTTGAATATTTAAAAAAAAATTTATTGTAGTTTATGTAATAGTTTACATGGGAGAACATTAGCTTTACACTCATCCTATCTTATATTGTTTGGGCACCTATTGTAAATGGTACTGCTTTCCTTATGTCGTTTTCAGCACTGTCGTTATTGGTATAGAGGAATCCAACTGATTTTTGTATGTTGATCTTATACTCTGCCACTTTGCTGAATCTTCTAATGAGGTCCAGTAGGTTTTTTACTGAATCCTTGGGGTTTTCTCGGTATAGGATCATATCGTTTGCAAATAGAGTTTTACTTCCTCTTTGCCAATTTGGATGCCTTTAATTTCCCTCTCTTGCCTGTGTAGCTCTTGCTAAGACTTCCAGCACAACATTGAATAGCAGTGGTGACAGAGGGCATCCTTGTCTGTTTCCTGTTCGTAGAGGGAAGGCTTTCAATTTCTCTATAGAGAGTAATGTAGGCTGTTGGTTTTGTATATATGCTTGCTGTTAAATATGTTGAGGAATTTCCCTTCTGTTTCTATATTGATGAGTTTTTTTTATCAGGAGTGGATGTTGGATTTTGTCAAATGCCTTTTCTGGATCAATCAATATGATAATGTGGTTCTTTTCCTTTTTCTTATTTATATGGTGGATTACACTGATTGTTTTCCTAATGTTGAACCATCCTGCATCCCTTATATGAATCCCATTTGTTTATGATGTGTTATTTTCTTTGATGTGCTGCTGGATTCTGTTGGCTAGGATTTTGTTGAGAATTTTTACATCTATGTTCAAATATTGATCTATGATTTTCTTTGTTAGTGATGTCCTTCCCTGGTTTTTGAATGAGGTTTATGCTTGCTTCATAAAATGTTTTAGGAAGTTTTCCATCCTCCTCTGTATTCTGGAATAATTTGAGTAATATTGGTGACACCTCTTTTCTCAATGTTTGGTTGAACACCACAGTGAAGCCATCTGGGCCTGGACTTCTTTTGATTGGGAGTTTTTTGATGACCTAATCAATTTCTTTTGTTTTGGGTTTGTTCAGGTTTTCTTCTTCACTCTGTAAGTTTAGGTAGGTTGTGTTTTTCTTTAAGAATGTATCCATTTCTTCTAAGTTTTCAAATTTGTTGGAGTACAACTTTTCATAATATTCTATTATTACCCTTTTGATTTCCTTTTCTTAGGTTGTGACATCGCCCATGTGGTTTCTAATGCATGTTATTTATGTCTTCTCCCTTTTTTCTTTTGTTAGGTTTGCCAGTGGTATTTAGATTTTGTTAATCCTTTCAAAGAACCAGCTTCTTATCCAGTTCATTCTTTCAGTAGTTTTTTTCTGTTTCCCATCTCATTTATTTCTGATCTAATCTTTATTTTTCTTTTCTTTTGGTGACTGTAGGTTCCCTCTGTTGGTCAGTGTCTAATTGTTGTAGATGCTGTGTTAATGTGTTAATTTTGGTTCTTTCTTCTTTTTAGATGTGTGCATTTATTGCAATAAATTGTCCTCTCAGCACCACTTTTGCTCTGTCCCAAAGATTTTAGTATGTTGTGTTTTTGTTCTTGTTTGTTTCTAGGAACATTGTGAATTCACATAGTGAATTCAGTAGTGCCAGCACCATCTGTTGAAGAGACTATGTCTTCCCCAATCAGTGTACTTTGGCCCTTTGTCAAAGATTAGTTGACTGTATGTGGATGGGTTAATTTCTGGATTCTCGATTTTGTTACATTGATTTATGTATCTTTCACTGTATCAGTACCAGACTGTTTTGACCACTGTAGCCATGTAGTAAATTTTGAAATCTGTAAGTGAGAGGCTCCAGTGTTGTTTTTTTTTCTTAAGCAGTGCTTTGCTTATCCTAGGTATTTTTCCTTTTCATATGAAGTTTGTAATTGCTGTTCCCATCTCTTTAAAGAATGCTTTTGGAATCTGGATTGGGATAGTGTTATATGTGTAGATTGACGTTTTCACAATGTTAAGTCTTCCTATCCAGGAGTATGGTATATTCTTCCATTTTTGTAGTAGTGCTTTATAGTTTTATTTTTATGGGTCCTGTGTTTTGCTACATTTTTTAAAAGAGGGCATTTTATTTTTCATTAGATGATTAGGTAAAAAGTATCTTCAGAATGAGTATTTTTGAGGATCAATGTTCTAGAAAAGATGAAGGTAGTTGTAACAAGAAGATTATTCCTTTCATGTGATCCTCTGTTGTAGATATCTAGTAGCAGAAATAATACAGATTTTTTTTCTCATAGTTTGTTGTTGTTAAGTGCTGTTGAGCCGATTCCACCTTATAATGTCCCTGTATAGGGTTTCTGAGGAGCGGCTGGTGAGTTTGAACTGCTGACCTTACGGTTTGAAATTACCTTAGGGTGAGTGTCCTAGAGCGTTACCTCAGGACTAGAAATCCAAATTCAGAGTGCTGCCTGGTTTGAGGTAAAGGAAGGCTTTTTGTTGTCTCTGGTGAAAGGTCCTCCTTATTCCTTGGCTCTTTGGTCTTCTCCAAGTGGTGTCTTGTGTCTTTCTTTTGCCATCTCGTCTGTGCTTACTTGGTTGATTTTTTTTCAATCTCTCAGAAGCGTATGATACCCTGAATCTGTAGCTCTAATACAGCCCTGTAACTTGGAAATGAAACCACTTTCAGAGACCACCTTTCAGCAAAATAATAAACTGGCTTATAAAATAAACACCACCTGGGAAGAATGTGCTCCTTTGATAAGTCAGCTGTAAGAGATGTAAGGAACATCTGCTGGAAAGCAGAGATGAGATTGTAAGGAGGGGGGCAGGGGAACTGGACAAAAGGAAAAGGGGAACGCTTTCCAGGAATGCAAACCAACGTTACTGAACAATTTGTGTGTGAACTGTTGAATGGAAAACGTGTTTGTTAATTAAGCTTTCACCTAAATTACAGTAAAATGCACATACACACACACATACACAGAGACAGACTCAAAATATACCTGTACTAATCCTGAATCATTAACATAACAAAGATATAACAAAGAGATTATAACCACAGGCACAAACTAACCTATTTCGTTGGGAAGTAATTCATAACCCTCTCCTACTCTGAACCTTGGCTAGATCTGTGCTTTAGTAATTAATTAGACTAATGCTATGCCCTCCTATGCCCTGAAAATTATGTGGACTAAAGCACAACCAAGTTGTGAATGTATATAATACGTTTCCTAACTGATAAAGAATATCAGTTAGAGTGCTTTCAACTTCATGTAACAGAAAAAAAAATAAAACAATTACAAGCTGATTTTAAGGCCTCCGGACTCCTGGTGTGGTTCTGTACGATAAACACTGGATTGCTAACCGCAATGTTCGTGGTTCAAACTTACCAGCCACTCCTCAGAAACCCTAAACAGTGTTGCTATGAATCGGAACAGATTCAAAGGCACTTAACAACCAACAGAATAAGACTTTAGGATTCCCTTAATTGGTGATTGTGAATTTTTCTTCAGTTCCTTTGGTCTTACTCCTCTGTATGCCATTTCATCCTCCACTTGATAACATGAAGCTTCAGTCATTCTTAGCCTCACATCTTTGTATGGCTGTGTTGAAAGTAAGAGTGAGAACACTTTTGCCTCAATCCAAACTGTAGTCCTAAAATTAATCTAGGTTTGGCTTGAATTAAGGGAAATGGAAAAGAACTTTGACGATGCATTGATTAAGCACTCAGCTGTTAACCAAAGGTTGGCTGTTCAAACACACCCAGTTGTTCTGTGGTGGAAAGACTTTGCGATATATCTCTGTAAAGATTACAACTAAGAAAACCCCATGCAGCAGTTTTACATGGGTTGCTGTTAGGAATTGACTCCACAGCACCAAGCTACATTTGAAATTGTGCTGATTGGCTCTTGTAAATCAGGGCCTACACATGAGGGTGCATTTAATGTTTCGAAAAGTACATGAGCTGGGAAGGGGGACAGGAGGGCATACACCAGAGCACAAAGAAGGCTATCATTAGGAACTGGGAGAAAGGTTGTAGATGCTAAGTAGATGGTTATAACACATTTTCTTATTCCTACTATTAACTGTTTTCATTAGGTCCCAGCTGCAAAGAATACACATGGATTTCTTCCTTTCATTTATTAATTCCTCAAATATTTGTTGGGAGCCTACCATGTGTTAGATATTATTCTAGGGTCTGCAGATGCAACAGTGAGTAATATGACCTCTGTGCTTGTGGACTTCCCATGATGGAGAGAGACACAAAACCAAAACCAAACCCATTATCGTGGAATTGAATTCTGACTCTGTGACCCTGGAGGACAGAGTCAACTAATCCATAGGGTTTTGCTCCTTGGGAAAGCTGACTGCCATAGCTTTTCCTCTTGGAATGGCTGATAGGTTTGAATTGCTGATCTTTTGGTTAGCAGCCAAGCACTTAACCACTGTACCACTAGGGCTCTTTTTCATGGTTGCGAGGGGCAGTTATTGTTGTTAAGTGCTGTTGAGTCAGTTCCAACTCATAGCACCCAGTGTAGGGTTTGAACTGCTGACCTTGCAGTTGGTTACTAGTCAAGTGCTTATCCTAACCCAGCACCAGTCTAAGCATGGATTAATTGTTAACTGAGGAATGGAAGACTGCAGGAGAACCATGAGGAATATTAATAATTTGGGGAGGGGGTGGAGTTTTGAGTTTGAGATACCTATTAGTTCTGGTGTGCTTGTAGACTAAGCACTGTACTGCTAACAACAAGGTTGGTAGTTCAAATCTATCAGCCATTCCTCAGAAACAGGATTGCTGAGTCAGACTGATTTGACGACACTTAACAACCCCAACATGAGACATCAAGGAGTCTTGGTGACACTGTGTGTTAGGCATTTGGCTGTTAACCACAAGGTCAGTGGTTCAAACCCACCAGCTGCTCCTCAGAAACATTATCTCTGTGAGCCAGAACTGATTTGACAGCACTTAACAATTACAACATTAGATATCTAGGAGCTCTACTGACACTGTGTGTTGGGCATTGGGCTGTTATCTGCAAGGTCTGCGGTTCAAAACCACCATCTGCTCTGCAGGAAAAGATGGCTGTTCTCATAAAGATTTACAGTCTTGGAAACCCTGTATAGGCTTGCTATGAGTCAGATTTGCCTTAATGGCAGTGTGTTTGGGTTTGGTTTATTAAGATATCCAAGGGATATGTCTTATAAGTGGTTGGATTGAGAAGTCTGTAATTCAAGGTAAAAGCCTGTGCTTGATATAAAAAAATTTAGTGTCATTGGTATGCAGGTAGTATTTAAAGTGGAAACTAGATGAGATCATTCAGGGAATGAGTGAAGTTAGAGAAGACACCTAAGAACTAAGCCCTGGGGTGATCCAGCATTGAGTGAGAAGGGAGATGAAAAGAAACAGCAAAGGAAATTGAGAAGTCAGGCTGAAGGGTAAGCAATGGTTTAGTTTACTGAAGGCCACATAAAGGTATTGTTTCTGTAAAGAGAGTGTGGTCTTTAGTTTATGTCATTGACCAATTTGATACACAGATCATCTTTTACTGAGTGAAATTACTAAGAGTTGAACAAATATTTTAAAGTCTTTGACAGTGTATTCCTTAGGTGAGAAAGAGGGATGGAATTCATAATGACTAAAACAATGTCAGAAGGAGCTCTGGTAGCGTAGTGGTTACGGGCTGCGAACCTTAAGGTCAGCGGTTCGAAACTACCAGCCGCTCCGCGGGAGAAAGATGAGGCTTTCTACTCCCGTAAAGATTTACACCCTTGGAAACCCTGTACAGGGTCGCTATGGGTCGGACCCGACTTGATGGCACTTAACAACAACAACAACAAAACAATGTCAGACAAGAAACCTTGGGGAAAAGCTAGCAATAAAACCAGCTTTTTTTTTTCTGTGTGTCTCTACTGAACTCAGTAGTCACTTTGACCATCTGTTTGGAAGGTTATATGGCACACCAAAGATAGCATAGGTCACCTAAGGAAGTTTGTCTAACAAGAGATCCCCTCAGAAAGCTCGACACAAGGGGCTAACTCTTAGTGAAAAATAAATGATATATGCTGTAGCAATTACTGACAGACTTTTTTTCTTGTGTATGGTTTTAGTGACATTGTTGACCTTTGTCACAATATGTACACTTCACCCTCATTGGGGTTAACTTTCTTAACACCACAAATAACAAAACCTGGTGTGGTGCTTTGGGAAAAGCACTTGACTATAAGGCAAGTTTGAACTTCAAACTTTGAATTTGGTGGTTCAAACTCATCAAGCGCTCCTTGGAAATCCTATACATTGTCGCTATGCATCAGAACTGACTCGATGGCTCTTAATAGCAACAACTATCAAGAAGGAGTCCTGGTGTGGCACTGTAGGGTAGGTCCTGGACTGCTAACCGCGAGGCCAGCAATTCAGACCTACTAGCTGTTGCTTGGAAACCCTATACAGGTTCACTATGAATCAGAACCAACTCTACAGGCCTTAACTACAGCACTGTCTAGGTAGTGAATTTTCTCCCTCCATCCCTATGCCTACAGATCTCTGGTAGCGTAGTGGTTATGAATTGGGCTGCGAGCCTCAAGGTCAGCAGTTCGAAACTACCAGAGGTTCTGCGGGAGAAAGATGAGGCGGTCTGCTCCCATAAAGGTTTACAACCTTGGAGACCCTGTACAGGGTTGCTATGAGTCGGAACTGACTCCACGGCACATAACAACAACAACAACATCCCTATGCCTAAAGAACTCTGGTAGCCTAGTGGTTACAAATGGGGCTGCTAAACTCAAGGTCGGCCGTTCGAAACTACCCGCCGTTCTGTGGGAGAAAGATGAGGCTTTCTACTCCCGTGAAGATTTACAACCTCGGAAACCTGGTGCAAGCTCGCTGTTAGTCGGAACCGACTCCATGGTACTTAACAACAGCAACACCCCTATGCTTGGTAACCACAATGAGCATTAGTTTCTGTATCATATCATTACATTGAAGTGAGAACATGTAATATTTGGTTTTCTGTGATTAACTCCTGTGTTTTTTTTTGATTGACTTATTTTGCTCTACACGTCCTCCAAGTATATCCATGCTCCAAGATGTTTCAGAACTTATTTTTCTTTATCTTTGAGTAGTATTCTATCACGTGTATGAAGAGGGCTTCAAAAGATTCATGGAAAAATTCCATAATCGTTTAATTCCATTTTTCTAATTTTTTTGAAGCCCCCCTCGTATGTACCATTTCACTTGATGGGTATTTAGTTTGGATGGGTATTTAGTTTAGAAGCAGCTGGTGGATTTGAACTACTAACCTTGTGATGAGTAGTCCAGTGCCACATCAGGATTGAAATCGTATCTCATTGTGTTTTGATTCATATTTCTCTGATGTATTTGAGCATCTTTTCATGTGTCTGCTGCCCATATCCTTTTTGGCAAAGTATCTGTTCATGTCCTTTACCCAGTATTTAATTGAGTTCTTTGTCATTTTTTGTTATTGTTGTTAAGTTGTTGACGTTTTCTATGTGTTTAAGGTATTAGGCTCTTATCAGTTATTTCATTCCCAAAGAATTTCTCCCAGCCTGAGGTTTGTCTGTTCACTCTGATAAAATGTTTTGATAAAAAGTGTTTAACTTTTATGAGGTCTTTAGGGATTTTATGGGCTTATCTTTAGAAGTAGATTGCCAGGCTCTTTACCTAGTCCTAGTGTGGAAGTTCTGCTGAATCCTGTTCAAAATAATGTCATTGTTGTGTGCCTCGCAACTTGGTTCTGACTCATAGTGACCCTGTGTAGTGTTTTTCGGAGCACATGACAATAACAATACACTAAAAAAACACAAATAAAATAAGAAAATGGAAGGATGGTAGAGTTGCCTACAAGGATGATACAACAGTCAGATCACTATTGCATATTTTAGTTTTCTTACATTGTCAAAAGAATTTTGTCTTCTTTTAAGACGATATCAAAGAAGTCTGAAGATACTAAATTTATGATTTTTTTAAAATCTTTCTGTGACCACATTTTAGAATTTGGACTATTTCATTTTCAACACATAAAGGCAAAGACAAGAAGACTGCTAGAGGAGGGCATTTTACAGTTATTGGATAGATATGACAATAAATACAGACACTGTAGACCTCTAGGCTGTATGGATGGTGATGAAATTGGTCCTACAAGTGAAATCTTAGATTCAATTTTGAGTTGTTAGCTAGAAATAATATCCTAGATGAAATTTTCAATCTCAAAAATCGATAAATGAGTGACACATCTCTGTAGTTTACAAAACAAGTGTAGTTCACAT
This sequence comes from Chrysochloris asiatica, assembly GCF_000296735.1. Taxonomy (NCBI): domain Eukaryota; kingdom Metazoa; phylum Chordata; class Mammalia; order Afrosoricida; family Chrysochloridae; genus Chrysochloris; species Chrysochloris asiatica. Next base: position 471,212 of record NW_006408861.1, on the reverse strand, counting down.
CCTTCACTAATTGATCAGGAAAGACTCTGCCATGTAGTATTTTGTGACAAAAACCCAAATAATACCATTTGACTACAAGGATGTACGATTGTATTTTTGCATCTCATGTAGTATTTATTCATGGATATTCACTTAATGTAGCTTATCATTGAAAAATATTGAAGGACAGGTGTATATATAAAGATAACATGAAGGAGATAGATGACAAATAAAAATAAGAGCAGATTATTCTAACTGACATTTATAAATCTAAAAATGACAACATTCTGCAGTTATGGAGCAAAGAAGATGACTCCCCACTCCTCTCAAGAACATGAGCCATCAAGTTTTTCAAAAGCACTGCTATTCCACAGTACCAGAGCTGAAGAAGAAGCAGAGGTAAAAAGCTATAACCAATTAAAGATATTTTGGATTGTATTTTCAAGGTTTATGCATACCAACTGAGGAATAGTATGGATGTATGTACATATATGAGGGGGGTTTAAAAAGTTAATGGAAAATTCCATTATCTTTTTTTTTTTTTAACTTTTTATTGTGAATTGGGTAAAGGTTTACAGAGAAGATTTATCAGCTTTACATTCAGCAAACTATGCACAGTGTTTGATCTCAGTGATTACAGTTGCTTCCCTTCAACAACATTTATCCCACATCCTCCCTGTGGCTCCCCCTTTATTTCTTATATTTCACAAATGAACTAGGCAAAAATATCTGATGTACAGTTAGAAAAAAAAAATATGTTCATTGAAATGTCCAAAGTGCACAGTCTGCCAGCCAGCGTCCCGTCCGCAGGCAAATAGCCACTGCTGCTGCTTGTCTAGGTAGGAATCTCATGCCCCACTCATAATCTTCCTTTTTGATGGTGCTGGGATCATGTGTTCCTGAAATAAAAGATTAACTACTCTCCCCTTTTAGTTATAGATCTTTTACAATTACAATTGTGACAATCGCAATTAATCTTACTAACAGTTGTTCATAATTGAGTCATAAATTCTTATCAGCATCATCCCCCACCTGCCTATACCTGATCCATTTGGAAAAGAGGACAACTGTTCAGTGAAGATTCTACCTCCCCCCTGCCATTCTGCAACTAAGCACACTCATGAAAGCTTGTAAACCAGCTACTTCGTGCCTTTGTAGTTCCCCACTTTGATGGCCTATTTATAAATTTCTCATCCCTATCAACCCAGTATATTGAAGAAACAAGATTGTTCTTTGATATGAAGAATGCTTCCATTCCAGTTAGAATTTTGAGTCACTGCATTCATAGGCAATAGTCTAGTTTGTTAAATTGTAGCGTTTTGCACTTGTTCTCAGTATCAAACATTTTTATCTTCCTTGATTGGATTTCTAGTGATACAGTCTTAGCAATGGAGAAAAAGATTGAAGTTGTCAAGGACTTCATTCTTCTTGTATCAACTGTCAACACTCTCGGAAGCAGCAGTCAAGAAATGAAGCGATGTATTGCATTAGGCAAATCTGCTGCACATGACCTTCCTTTTTTAAAGTGTTGAAGAGCAAAGATGTCAGCTTGAGGATTAAGGTGTGCCTGACCCAAGCCATGGTATTTTCAGTAACCTCATACGCATGTGAAAGCTGGACAAGTGAATAAGGAGGACTGTAGAAGAATTGATGCTTTTGAGTTATGGTGTTGGAGGAGAATATTGAAAGTGCCATGGGCTGCCAAAAGAACCAACAGATCAGTGTTGGTAGAAGTGCAGCCAGAGTGTTCCTTGGAGGCCAAGATGGCCAAATTTCGTCTCTCATACTTCGGACACATTGTCAGGAGGGACCAGTCGCTAGAG
>NW_006408861.1:450460-469310 GCF_000296735.1 Chrysochloris asiatica | reverse complement strand
TTGAGTTATGGTGTTGGAGGAGAATATTGAAAGTGCCATGGGCTGCCAAAAGAACCAACAGATCTGTGTTGGAAGAAGTGCAGTCAGAGTGCTCCCTGCAGGCCAGGATGGCCAAACTTCGTCTCTCATCCTTTGGACATATTGTCAGGAGGGACCAGTTGGTGGATAAGGATATCATGTTTGGTAAGGTGGAGGGTCAGAGAAAAAGAGGAAGACCCCCAGCGAGATGGATTGGCTGAGTGGTAGCATCAGTGGGCTCAAGCACGGCAATGATAGTGAGGTTGGCCCAGGATCAGGCAGTGTTTCGTTCTGCTGTGTATAAGGTCGCTATGAGTCGATGGCACCTAACAACAACAGCAAAGTGATCTAAGTTAGGTCAGATGGTTACTAACTGCAAGTTTGGGAGTTCACACACGTCCCTGTACTTCAGACCAGCTATCTACTTCATGCTCAGCCCTAGCTTCCAGAGTATAGTCAAGTGTCCATGGGCTCAAGAATTCAAACATCTTCTGAAAATTCAGACCAGCCAGGCTATCTATCCTCTTGTCTTCCTCATCTTAAGGTCAATGGGTGTCAGTCGAACATGGTCAGACTCAGCCCATGTCTTCATTGCTGCATTTCACCCACTTCCACTCACTAGTAGACCCAGGTGGTCACCAGCTAGTATACTAGACTGCTCTTGGGTTCCCTTTAAGTTTCAGTCCTAGAAAAGTGTTTTCCCTGATGGGCTGACTTTTCTTTCCTTGATGCCTCCAAAGCAGACAGCTTGCTTGAAATTCAAATAGCAAAACAGTCTGCTTTTTTTCTGCATGTGTTTCAGTAAGAGTCTTCTGTTTCTCAGGTGTTCTGGGTTGGTTTGCATGTCTTTTCAAGTGGGAATGTCCTAACTTAGAAGGTTCTGTGTGGGGCTCAGGATTCCACTTAAGGCCCCATACCCTACAAATAAGCCTATCTCCCTGGACAAATTCTATTCCCCTTTTTAGCAAATCCAGTGAGTTACAGGCTAAAGGCAGTCTTATAAGCTTTCTGTTACTATAATTCACAATATTAATTTCTATCACTCATAACTGTCTTATTTTGTAATAGTAGGCAGGGGATACCAATATCCCCAAGACAGGTGAGCACATAAACCTTTATTCCCCTCCTTTACCCATTCAGCCCATGTCTTGATCACAGAACACTGTTGTTCAAAGATTGTCTATGTATCACTGTTAATCTCTATTTGACCCATGCATACCTCCCTAAGCCTTCCCCTATCTTCATTGTTCATCTGCTACCTTCCCTTTTATGTGTATTGCCCTCCCCATCTTTGATCTTGCTCTCCTTGTCTCCCAAACTAACATGTGTCTACCCTCTAGCCAGTGTATTACTCTCCCCTCCCAACCACCCTTAGTAACTATCAAAAAATGTCTCTTATAGTATAGAAAGCTTTTTGTAAACTTTTACAATAATGGGTTCATACAATATTTGCCCTTTTGTGATCAACTAGCTTCACTCAACATAAAGCCTCGAGGTTCATTCATATTATGAGGTGTTTTTCAGATTCATCATTATTCTTTAAGGTTGCTTAGTATTCCATTGTGTATATGTACCAAAGTTTGTTAATGCATTCTTCCATTGGTAGGTACTTAGGCTGTTTCCATCTTTTTGCTATTCAGTAGTGTTGTGATAAACATTGGTGTGCATATATCTGCTCGTGACATGGCCTGTATTTATTGTTGGTGTATACCAATTAAAGGGATTGCTGGGTCATAAGGTTTTTGTCTCAGTTTCCCCACATCCTTGCCAGCATTTGTTTTCTGTTTTTTTAAAACTTTGCTGTTAATGCTGATGTGAGATGATATCTCGCTGTTTCAGGGTCATTGGTTCAAACTCAGCAGCTTGTCCTCAGAAACCTTATGCAGGGTTGCTATGAGTTGGAACTGACTTGACAGCACTAAACAACAACAGCAATGACTAATGATTGTGAGCATGTCTTCAAGTGTTTGTTTACTACCTGGATGTCTTCCTTGGTAAAGTGTCTGTTCATGTCTTGTGCCTATTTATTAATTGGATAGTTGGTCTTTTTCTTATCTGTCCCTTGTCTGATATGTCATTGCAAAAATTTTTTCCCAGTCTGTAGACTCCCTTTTTATTCTTTTGGAGAACTCTTTTGATGCACGTAAGTTTATAATTTTTAGGAGGTCCCAGTCATCTATTTTGCCTTCTTGTGCAATGTTTTTACAATGTTTGACAGTATATGTATGCCATGTATTAGAGCCCCTAAGTTTGTCCATAGTTTTTCATTGATGATCTTTATAGTTCTAGGTTTTACTCTTAGTTTTTTAGCCTGTGTTGAGTTTGTTTTGTATATGGTTTTGTTTCATTTTTCTGCAAGTGGATTTCCAGTTTTGCCAGCACTATTTGTTAAAGAGACTATCTCTTCCCCTTTTGATATGTTTTGGTCCTTTGTCAAAGATCAGTATGTGGATGAATTTACCTCTGGGTTCTCATTTCGGTTCCATTGATCTGTGTATCTTTTGTTGTACCAGTACTAGGTTGTTTTGACCACTGTGACTGTAGTAATTTTTGAAATCAGGGAGTAAGAAGCATTCTACTTTGTTCTTCTATTTAAATAGTACTTTGCTTATCTGAAGTCTCTTTCCTTTCCGTTCTGTTTTTTGTTTTGTTTTTACTTAAAGCTCTGTGCTGTTTTTTGTTTGTTTTGCTTTTAAATTTTTTATTGTGAGTTGAGTAAAAGTAAATAGACAAGATCATCAGCTTTACTTTCTCATGTCAGTGATGACACTTCTACACTGTGGCTTCTCTTTTACATCTCATTTTTTCACAAGTGAATAAGGCAAAAATATTTGATGTGCACATACAAACACAAAAAACATATATTCATTTAAATGTTCAAAGGACACATTTTGCAAGCCATCCTCCTGCCCACAGGCATACAGGCTTTCTCAGTCAATGGGCCTAGAGCCCTCAGCTGCTTTATCTCTCTGTGTTATTGCCTCTACCACCATCTCTGCCGTCTTTGCTTTTCTGACTCATAGAGACCCTGGATAGAGTTTTTGAGGAGCAGCTGATAGGTTTGAACTGCCAACCTTGTGGTTCGCAACCCTGTGCTGATCCTGTGTATAGTGCTGATCCTGTGTACTGTGCTGTTGGATCAGCACTGGACTGTAAAGTTGGTTTGAACTGCAAGGTTAATAGTTAAAATTTACCTGTTGCTCCTTGAAAGCCTATGTTGCTATGAGTCAGAACCAACTCTACAGCACTTAACAAAAACAACAGCATCTGTGTCATTATATATATATATATTCTCTCATAGCATAGTGGTTACGAATCGGGCTGCGAACCTTAAGGTCAGCAGTTCGAAACTACCAGCTGCTTCCCGGGAGAAAGATGAGACTTTCTGCTTCCGTAAAGATTTACAGCCTCAGAAACCCTGTACAGGGTCGCTATGGGTCGGAATCGACTCAAAGGCACTTAACAACAACAACAGTGTTCTTATTATATTTTTTATATGCTTATTGAATAAATGGAGTCCTGATGTGGTGCTCTAGGGTAAGCCCTGGACTATTAACCACAAGGTTGGGATTCAAACCCACCAGCTGCTCCTTGGAAACCCTATACAGGGTTTCTATGAGTTGGAACTGATTTGACAGCACTAACAACATTGAATAAAGAGCCCTGGTAATACACTGGGTTAAACTTTCAACTGCTAACCGTAAGGTCAGTAGTTCGAACCCACAGCTGCTCTTCACGAGAAAGATGAAGCAATCTACTTCTGTAAAGATTTACAGCCTTGGAAACCCTAGGGAGCAGTTCTACTCTGTCCTGTAGGATTGTTGTGAGTCTGTATCACTGCAGTGGCGTTGAGTTATTATTAAGATGGCCTAGTTTTATTCATTGGCTACTGATGGATATTTGGGTTACTTCTAATTTTTTATGCTGCATTGAATATTATTATACCTATTTTCTTGGGTATATATTTGAGAGATGGAGTGTGGTTGCTCCAGAGGATAACTACAGGACTACAAACCACAAGGTCCATAGTTTGAGCCCACCAGCTACTCTGTGGAAGGAAGATGAGGCTTTCTGCTTCCACAAAAATTTAAAGCCTGTATAGGCTTGGAATTGACACGGCGGCACATAATAACAACATCAGTAATGTGTTTGAGAGATTTTCTAGGGTATGTTTACTGAAATATTGATGAATGTATATATAATATTTATTTTTTTCAGCTTCAATTTTTACTCAGCTAGAATTGTATGAAACTATTGATGCTCCATCACTCAATAACAAGTATACCAAAGCCGATCACAGTCAGTGGCTGTAGAGTGGATTCTAACTCATAGTGACCCCGTAGGACAGAGTAGAACTTCTATATAGGGTTTCCAAGGCTATAATCGTTACAGAAGCAGGCTACCATATCTTTTGCCTGAGAAGCAGCTGGTGAGTTCAGACTACTGATCTTTTGGTTAACAGCCGAATTTTTAACCACTGTTATACTAGGGTTCCTTGATAACATGAGCATACCTGAGTTTTCTGTTGTTGCTCTTAAGTGCCATTGAGTGGGTTCCCACTATAGGATTTCCAAGGATTGGCTGGTAAGTTTAAACTGCTGACCTTGTGGTTAGCAGTCCAGGGCTTATCCTACAGTGCCATATCAATGTTGTCACAGTTAATTTATTATGGGCTAAATAAGAGATTGGAGTCCTGGTGTGGTGCTGTGGGTTAATGCGCTGGACTGCAAAGCCAGTTTGAACTGCAAGGGTGGCAGTTCTAGCTCAACAGCCACTCGATACAAACAGTATATAGGGTCACTATGGGTTGTGTTGTGGTTACGAATTGGGCTGTGAACCACAAGGTCAGCAGTTCGAAACTCCCAGCTGTTCTGCAGGAGAAAGATGAGCCTTTCTGCTCCTGTAAAGATTTACAGCCTTGGAAACCCTGTACAGGGTCGCTATGAGTCGGATCTGACTCCATGGCACATAACAACAATAACAACATGCATCAGAAGCTACTTGATGGCACTTAACAACAACAAATAAGAGATTATATAATGAGTATAAACTTAAAACTGAAAAGAAGAAAAAAAAAAACATTGCCTTGGAGTTAATTCTGTTTCATAGTGACACTAAGAAGAGATTTGTTACAGTTGTTAAAGTGCCATCGAATTGGTTCTGATTCATAGTGACCCTGTATAGGGTTTCCAAAGAGTGGTTGGTGAGTTTGAACTGCCGACCTTTCAGTTCATACTGACATTGCAATTGAGTGTTTATCCTAGAGCACTGTACCAGGACTCCATGTATACAGTATACATTATAATTTTACTTTGTGTACTTTATTTTAAAAAGGTTCTACTTTTTCTCAGATAAGTTTAATTTTTTTGATATGTAATTTTTCAAAATAAATACCTTTGTTGAACATTAAAAGCAGATTGTCCCTTAGGGAATTCATATGTTTATTTTTCTTATTTGTTCAGAAGTTATGATGCTGTGACAATCTACCTTTTCTCAGATAGGTTTAGTTTTTTAATAATTTTTTTCAAAATAAATACCTTTGTTGAACATTAAATTATGAGATTGTCTGTTTGTACAGGCTTTAGAGCCAATGGTTCCCAAATGTGGCCTGTAATCACGAAGGTGAGCATCCACAAAGCAAAAAAAGTGATTTTTCATAACAGTTGCCCTTTTCACTGTCTTGACATTTGCACACTTGGGCAAAAGCAGTGGAAGGAAGAGTTAAGTGTCTTTGTAGTTAGTGGCACTAATCTGTAATGAGTTTATATTCACATTAATGGGTTTATTTTTACTTATTTATTTTTAAACTTTTTTATTGTTAATTGAGTGAAGATTTACAGACAAGATCATCAGTTTTACATTCAACAAATCATGCACTTTGTTTTATCTCAATGATTGCAATCCCCTTCATGCAAGAACAATTGTCCCACTTACTATTTCCATTCCACCCACCTTCCTAGCCCTTAGCAACTTTGTCCTTAGGTAGATGTTGTCCTTTTGATTCTGAATGATAGATGATTTCATGGTGAGCGTAGCAACGTAGTGGTTACGAATTGGGCTGCGAACCACAAGGTCAGCAGTTCGAAACTATCAGCTGTTCCGCGGGAGAAAGATGAGGCTTTCTGCTCCTGTAAAGATTTACAGCCTCGGAAACCCTGTATAGGGTCGCTATGAGTCGGAACCGACTCCACGGCACATAACAACAACATACCTTAGTAGGGAGTCCTGGTGTGGCGCTGTGGGTTAATGCGCCAGACTGCAACGCTGTTTGAACTGCAAGGTCGGCAGTTCAAGCTCACCAGCTGCTCCTCAGAAACTCTATACAGGGTCGCTATGGGTTGGAACCGACTTGATGGCACTTCACAACAACAACAACATACCTTAGTAGTGTTATTTTCCCTTGTATGTATTTGTCTACTGCTTGATTGAAAATTGTGTTATTTTATTATCTATGTGAATAAGTATTTCCAAAATTTCTTAGTGTCAGTTTCTAATATAGTAACTATCATTAGAAGCAATCCACACAAACTAGATATGTTTCCCTAACAGTTTAAAAGGAGACCAAAAAGTTTGAGAACCATTGTGCGTAGTAAACTTATGAAGGAGCTCTGGTAGCATAGTGGTTACGAATTAGGCTGCTAACCTCAAGGTTGGCAGTTTGAAACTACCAGCTGTTCTGTGGGAGAAAGATGAGGCTTTCTGCTCCCGTAAAGATTTGCAGCCTCAGAAACCCTGTGCCAGGGTCACTATGAGTCGGAACCGACTCTATGGTACTTAACAACAACAACAACAAACTTATGAAAAAGAAAACTTAAGTAATATAATTACTTAACTAATGAATTCAGTTGATCTTTAAGCTATATATGAGGCTAAAGCAAGTTAATATTCTATTCTTTGACTTAAAATTTTGTTGATAACTGGATTATAATTACAAATAAAATACTTCTCAGGTGCTGACCTTAAGGAAAGAGTCAAAATGCATTCCAGTGAAGTTGGTCCTTTTGTCTCCAAAGCAAGAGCAGTGATTAATGAAATAGGTAAGCCATACTTAAATTATCTTTTCACCATGCTGAACATGACCTTAAATGGCACATTTTGAAAGCTGCACACTGTCTTGATATGTAAGCTTTGACTAAAATATTTATATAACTTGACAATTGTGAATCACAGCTGGTTGTTTTAAAACAGCATATGACATACTGGTATTTCATTTTATGCCTCCTGTGTATTATAGTGGCATGGCATCTGAAAATATTTATTAGTAAACAAGGTATAGTTTGATATAAGTCTTTACTTAAATTATCTGTTTCTTAAATAACAGTATACACAAACGTTTATAAATTTGTAATTTTTTTCTACAGAAATAGGTTTACACTATAGATTTATTAGAATTACAAGTTTTTGTGGAAATATTTACATTATCAGTAGATATCAATATACTTTCTATGTTTTTATTTACTGCTGTGTGATTTATAGCATAGTCTTATCAAAATTTTAAAAAATATTGGTGTTCTGCTTTTTATCTGGAGTCCTGGTGTGGTGTTGTAGGATAAAGCACTGGACTGCAAGGTCAGCTTGAACCTCAAGGTGAACAGTCCAAACGCAAAAGCCACTCCTTGTAAGACCCTGTACAGGGTTGGTTTGAGTTGGAACCGATTTGACGACACTTAACAACTTTTTATTTTGCTCATATTGCTATTTATAATTAAGTAGTGAGTATGCTCATATCTTAAGTATGTGGGGTAAGATGAGGCTTTTTGCTCCTGTAAATATTTATAGATTCGGAAACTGTGCAGAATTGCTGTGAGTCAGAACCTACTGGTACCTAACAGCAACAGCAACAACATCTAAGTTACGTGTGCTTATAGGATAGGTTTGTAAACACTGAATTACAGTTTTAAGGATCTTATTTTAAATAAATCCTTTAAGGTAGTAGTATTTTATATTCCCATCATTTAAATGAGCTAACCTGTTTGCTCATACTCCTTTAGCATTTAATATTGCTTGTTTTTAAGCTTTGCCAGGGGAAACAGCAGAGAGATGCCAGCATTTTAATTTGACTTTTCAAAATACCTTGTGTTATTTGTCTTTTCAAATTAGGCTTGCCTTTCCACGTCTGTAAATGGCCTTTTCACATCTTCTGTCTTTTGTATTTAATAACGACGTACTTGTTTAAAGGGAACACTGGTGGTGCTGGTGTTAGGCATCGGGCAGCTAACACAAGGTTGGTAGTTCAGGAGAATCCACTGTCCGTTCTGTGGGCGAAAGATGATGCTCTCTGGTGGATTCAAACTAGTAACCTTGTGATTAGCAGTCCTATGAGCAACCCATTAGGCCACCAGAGCGTCTTTAAAAACTCTCTAGATATTAAAATTAAATTGGGACTCCTTTTGGAGTTTAATTACACTGGTATAATTATTAGGGAAGAGTTGACGTATTTCCAGTATTATGCCTATAAATATGTATGGTATGCATAGCTCTCATTTGATGGGTGGATGTTATCATTTTTAATGTCCTTCAAGAAAGTTTTATAACTTCCATCATGTTGTTCTTGATCTATTTTTTTCAAATGTGTTCCTAGCTATTTTATAGTGTTTATTCCTTTCGGTGAAGTATTTTTTCCTATTTCTCTTTCAGTCTAATTATTGTAGCGGTGTAGGAAAGTTATTAAAATGTATATGCTTATTTTATATAGAGCTAGGTTACTGTTTACTTGTACTATGTGTGTTTCTCAATTCTCTTTTGCTTTCTAGATGAAAAGTTCATTACCTGTAAATAATGAAGTGTTTATCTCTCCCTTTCCCACATTTTAATCTTAAATATTTTTCATATTTTTTCATATTGGCTAGAACCTTCATTATACATTTGTTGGGGTGAGATTGTGCACCCTTATCTTTGTTTTGATTTTGGTGAATGGCTGTAATTTTTTACTAGTTACCAAGTTTAGGGAAGATTCCTATTTCAACTTGCTAGGTGTTTGCTGTTGCTTTTTAATCAAGAATAATTATAAAGTTTTCTCAAGTGCTTTTTTTATATCTCTCAAGCAGATCTTATAAATTATCTTCAGGCATCATTAAATTATGCTAATAGATTTAGTAATGCTATATGGGCCTTGTGTTTTACTAGATTGAATTCTACTTTGGTCATTGTGAGTAGTTGGTAGTGGTGGTAGTGGAGGTAGTGTGCCGTTGTGCCAGCTCATAGCAACCCTGTATAGAATTTCTGATGCTGTAAATCTTTAAGTGGGCAGAAAGCCTCTTTCTTTCACGGAATGGCTGGTAGTTTCGACCTGCCGACCTTGAGGTTAGCAGCCCGACTCGTAGCGGTGTTGTTTCTAACATATACTACTTTAAAAAATAGTTTGTTGCAATTATAAATGAGATTCAGTTTAAAATTTTCCTTATTGTGTCATTTTCTGGTTTGTTTACAGGGTCAAATTACCATCAGAGAATGAGACAAAAAGCATTTATTTGTGTTGTGTAATAGAACCCTGGTGTGGTGCTATAGAATAAGCACTAAACTGCTAACCGCAGTCTCCTTGTTGTCCTATGCCATTGAGTCAGTTCCAACTCATAGCAACTCTATCCACAACAAAATGAAACATTGCCTGGTTGTATGGCATCCTCATAATTGTCCTTATATTTGATCCTGTTGTTGCTGCTATTGTGTCAGTCCATCTTGTTTGTTGTGTTCATTGCTGATATTCCACTTTCCCAAATATGATGTCCTTCTCCAGGGCCTTGTCCCTCCTGATAACATGTCCAGAAGATGAGAGACGAAGTCTTACCATCCTTGCTTCCAAGGAGCATTCTGGTTGTACTTCTTCCAAGACAGACCTGTTCGTTCCTAGATAGACCTGTTTGTCCATAGTACCATCAACATTCTTCCCTAACACCAAAATTCAAATGCATCAATTATCATATGGTCTCCGTATTCACTGTTCAACTCTCACCTGCATATGAGGTGATTGAACATATCATGGCTCAGGGACAACTTAGTCCTCAAACTGATACCTTTGCTTTTTTTTTTTAAATTTTTATTGTGAATTATGTGATAGTTTACTTGGGAGAACACCAACTTTACATTCATCCTATCGTATTTCGTTTCATTGCAATGATTACAGTACCCTGCATTCATCATCAAACAACCAAAGGGTACACTCCACAAGTCTTCCCCCCGGCCATCAGCACACAGTCCCTCTCCCTCCCTGAATCCAGAGTCCCCAGCCACTCTTTCTCTTCACATTGTCTTCTTCATCTCTGGTGTCACTGCTTCTCTGAAAAGGGTCCCACACTGCTTTTCTCCCTTGATGGTTCCAGGGACTTCCATTCCTGGACTGCAAAGTCAATCATTCCCCTCCTTTTGTTACAAAACATCTACCTTTACATTTCTGACCCTCACAGTCAGTAATATCTTTGCTTTTGAACACTTTAGACAGGTCTGTGCAACAGATTTGTCTAATGCAATAAGCTATTCCTTTCTTCATTGCTGCTTCCATAAGCATTGATTGTGAATCCAAGCAAAGTGGAGTCTTTGACAACTTCAATCTTGTTTCCTTTGATTTATTGGTCCAGTGGTGAGTTTGTTGTCTTTACATTGTTGTCTTTACATGTATTTTTTACAATACATACTGAAGGCTGTAGTCTGTGATCTTCATCAGTAAATATTGCAAATAATCTTGGCTTTCATCAAGCAAGGTTGTGTTATCTGCATATTGCAGGTTGTTAATGAGTCATCCTTCAATCCTAATGCCACATTCTTCATATAATCCAGTTTCTTGAATTATTTGTTCAGCATACAGACTGAATAAATATGGTGAAAGGAAACAACCCTGGCACACAAATATCTTGATTTTAAACCATTCTGTATCCTCTTGTTTTGTTCAAACAGCTGCCTCTTGGTCTACATATAGATTCCTGATGTGCTCAATTAAGTGTTCTGGAATACCTCTTCTTTGCAATGTTATTCATACTTTGTTATTATCCACATAGTCAAATGCCTTTGCATAGTCAATAAAGCGTAAGTAGACTTCTTTCTGGTATTCTGTGTTTTCATCCAAGACCCATCTGATGTCAACAGTGCTATCACTCATTCCAGGTTCTCTTCTGAATTCAGATTGAATATCTGGCAGCTCTGTGTTGATATATTGCTGTAATCTTTTTTTTTTTTCTTTTAAGGCTTTTTATTGTGAATTGATTGAGTGAAGGTTTATAGGGCAGATCATCAGTTTTATATTCAACAAATCATGCTATAATCACTTTTGAATTATCGTCATTAAAATTTTACTTATATGGGATGCTTTTCTTATTCTTTATTTTGTGCTGGTATTATCTTAGACCCTTCACGATTTTTGTGTCCAGCTTCAAATTCATGTTCATATGGCCTCCAGGATAGAATAGAAACTTTGTTTAGAAGTGAGTCAAAGAGTTTGATATTATAAGTAAAATTTGAGTGAGAAATTGATCCAAGATGGCAGCCTAGGTAGATCTACTCCTCCTGCATCTCCTTTAGGAGTTCTGGTAGCGTAGTGGTTATGAATCGGACTGCTAACCTCAAGGTTGGCAGTTCAAAACTACCAGCTGTTCACGGGAGAAAGATGGGGCTTTCTGCTCCCATAAAGATTTGCAGCCTCAGAAACCCTGTGCATGGTCATTATAAGTCGGAACTGACTCCACAGTTCTTAACAGCAACATCAATACCATAATCAACTTTTCCAAAACCAAAGACAGGAAAAGAATCCTTTGAACAAAAATGAAAAACTTCCCTACAGAGGGGAACTAATAAGGCTCATTAAGCTCTGCTTTCTTGGCAAAACAATATAGGCATAAAGGCAGTGGGATGACATAGTCAAAAAGTATTGCTACTAGGGTTCCATTTCATAGATGCAGGGGTTAATTGCAGTAAAAATGTGATGAAACATGTCTGCGATAAGTGAATAGCTGCAGATAAGTTCCCTCAGTAACACATTTATCTTAGTCTCTTTAGGGTGCCAACAACAAAAAAAAAGGTCGTATCAAAACAATGAGTGGATCTTCTGGGCCAGTTACATTCAAGGCAGGGAGGTTAGTTCAGAAGGTTATTGTGACTTTTTGTGGATTCCAAAGAGATAATCATATTTTCCAAAAGACATAAAATGATCATTTTCTAAAAAATATTGAAAACTGCATTGGTGAGAAAACAGCTTGGAAAGTTGTGCTGAAAAAGTTTTTTTTATCATGGTAATGCATCTATCTGCTCATTCTTTGAGGGTAGCAAAGGCTGTCCTATGGTAATTTTGTTGGGAAACCTTACCCCATCCACTCTACAGCCCTGATCTTGCCCTTTCAGACTTTTTTGTTCTCCAAATTCAAAGAGCATTTAAAAGGAACATGATTTGTCTCCCTCAAGAATGTCAAAATTGCCATTTTCATATGGTGTAAATCTAAAAGGGCTGAATTCCTAAGGGAAGGGTTAGAGAGATGAGAAGACTCCTTGAAACTGTTTTGTGTAATATTTTTGTTTAATAAAGATTCCTATGAGTTCATACTTGTACTTTTTAAAAAATTGTAAAGATAATTTTGGGGAGGCACCTAACCTCTAGCTTCACAAATAAATGGAGAGAAAGAATCAGACTCATAAGCCCAAGACTGATCATTAAGGAGGCTGGGTTCAGACATACCTCCACCCTCCAATCTTCCTTACCAGATCTGACATCCATCATTCTTCCCACAGCACTCTCTGCTTCTCAACTGGGTCTGATAATTCATTGAAACAGTCACACAGAACTCACAGACCAGTCTCATAATTAAAGGTTTTATTAAGGAAGTTTACAGGTAACCAGGAGTCCTGGTGTGGTGGTGCTGCAGGTTAAGCACTAGACAATGAACTTCAAGCTCAGCAGTTCAAACCCACCAGCCACTTGTTGGAAACCCTGTACAGGTTTGCTACAATGATACTTAACCACAACAAAATACGTAACCGATCAAGATCAGAAATGCTGAAGGCATAGTTCTTTGGTCAGTATAGCCTTTTCCCAACCATGCCCATAGACAGAATTTTCTCTGGTCCTTGGCATCATAGCCACATGGCCCCTTAGCCTCTGTCTTTCTAAGGCAATTCTTCCTTGCTTGGGCATTGTTACAGAGGTCTTTTAGGATGCCTGATAAATGCTCAAGGGCACTCCATTCTGATATAAGCCTCAGCCCACACACACTCAGCTCTAGCTTCATGAGTCAGCAAACCTAGCTTTCCAGATAAGTACCCAAGTAATGTAACTTTATAGATTGTGCACATATTATGTATTTTTTGGTTTTGCATAGATGATTATTTGACTTTTATTTTTGATGTTAAGAATTGCTAAGTGAATAACATTTTTCTTCTGTTGACTGTAGGTTTACTTTGATGGTCCATTTCTAGTTGTTGTAGATGTTGTGTTAATGTGTTGATTTGGTTCTTTCTTCTTTTTGTATTTGTGCATTTATTGCAATAAATTGTCTTCTCAGCACTGCTTTTGACGTATCCCAAAGATTTTGGTATGTTGTGTTTTCATTCTCATTTATTTTTAGGAACTTAATGAATTCATGTTTTATTTGTTCTACTACCCAATAGCTTTTAAGCAGTTTCCATGTATTTGACTTTATCTCCTTGGTCTTTCTATTGTTGATTTCTAATTATAGCATTGTGGTCTGAGGAAATGCTTTGTAATATTTTGATGTTTGTAAATTTATGAAGAGTTATTTTGTGGTCTAACATGTGGTCTATTCTGGAGAATGTTCCATGTACTCTGAAAAAGAATGTGTATTGTGCTGTTGTTGGATTGAATGCTTTGTACACATTTATGAGGTCACGTTGGCTGGTAGTGTTGTTTAATTCCTCTGTGTCTTTGTCAAGTTTCTCTCTGGTATTCATTCTATCCTTTTTCAAAAGTGGTGTATTAAAATTTCCCACTATTATTGTAGATTTCTCTGTTTCTTTTTTCAAATCTATTAGAGTTTGCTTTATATATTTCAGAGCTCTTTCATTGGGAGCGTAGATTTATGGTTATGTCATCTTGTTCACTTGACCCTTTAATCATGATATGTCCATCTTCATTATGCTGGTTTTTGCCTTAAAGATTATTTTATCAGCCATTGCTATTGCCTATCCTGCTGTTTTTTTGATTGAAATTAGCTTGGTAAATTTTTTTCCATCCTTTAACTTTTAGTCCATTTTTGTCTTTGCATGTAAGGTATGTCTCTTGCAGACAGCATATTGAAGAATCTTGTTTTCTTTTCCATTCTACCACTCTCCATCTCTTAACTGGTGCATTTAATCCATTGAATTCATTGTAATTATCAATAGGGAGCTCTGGTTAGCATAGTGGTTATGAATTGGGCTGTTAATTTCACGGTCAGCATTTCGAAACTATCAGCTGTTCTGCGGGAGAAAGGTGAGGCTTTCTGCTCCCGTAAAGATTTACAGCCCCGGAAACCCTATACAGGGTCTCTATGAGTCGGAACCGACTCCACAGCACATAACAACAACAACAATGAATTAATTGCTGTGTTGTTTTTTTTTCCCCAGTGGTGCTGCTGGTTTCTTTGTTCTGCATGCCTTCCTGTACTGAGTTCATGTTTTTTGTGTTCTTTGTTGTCAGTTTCTTCATAGTTTTAATGTTTCCATGTTCTTCTTGGATTTTCATTTTCTTGCTTTGTTGTGAAGTGTTAATTTTCTTTGAGGATGCCTTTTATTCCATTAACTTTTCCCTCCATTTAAGACAGTCTATTTTATCCTGCAATCTACGTGACCTCTTCACCACCTGGATTTCTGTTCCTATGTTTTTACTTTCTTTCATATTGTAATTGTTGACTGACCTTCCAGATCTTCTGAATTTATTCTTGTAGTTTGTTCTGTTCTGGACTCTTCCATCTGTTGATTGTGTTCCAGGTGGTGCTGCCACGTATGTCTGTCTCTGGTTGTTGTCTATTCTTGCTGGTTCTCAGTCCACAGTATTCCCTTGAGTATGTTTTGCAATGCAGGGTTGGCTTTGGCAAAATCCCTTAGCTTCTGTTTATCTGGGAATGTTTTTATTACACCTTTGTATTTAATTGACAGTTTTGGTGGATAGAGGATCTTGCTTGGCAGTTTTTTCCTTTCAAGGTTTTATAAATATCTCCCCATTGCTTTCTTGCCTGCACGGTTTCTGCTGAGAGATCAACGCTTACTCTGATTTGCTTTTTTCCCTAGCTGCTTTCAGGAATCTCTCCTTGTCTTTGATTTTGGAGAGCTTGATTATGATGTGTCTTGGTGATTTTTCTTTTGGGTTGTATCCTACCTGTGGTTCATTCAGCTTCTTGAATGAGTTGCCTTCTGGCTTGCTAGTTTGGCTTCCATCTCTTCAATTCTTACTCCTTTGCCTTTTAGTGTATTGTGCATTTCTGATATTTTATTATTAATCATTTGGATCTCTTTTTGCAGATTTTGAATTGTTGCCAATGCTGTATATGCCTTCTTTGGTTATTCCTGTAGCATTTTCCTGACTTCTTTCTTATTTTTCTGAGCCCCTCTCTGAAGCATTTGGATACATCTCAATATCATTCTTCTGAATTTCTTCTCAGGCAGTTCTAAAGCCTGCCCTTCTTCTCATGTGACATCTAGGTCTACCTCCAGATCATTTGTCTCAGTCAGTCTATCTTGTTTCTGGACATGTGCTGATGTGGTTAGCTGTTTCTTGGGCATCTTCAATAGTTAGGTGTGATTTCAGTAATTAGATGAATTTATGCTGATGTTTTATTATGCTTTCTGATTGCCTTCATTTAGGTGTGATCAGGAGATGGGCTTCCCTTTGTACTTTTTTTTTTTTTTTTGTATTACTCAGAGTAACGGTAGCAGGTGTTGACTGTCTATATGGTGTGTAGTAGCAGGTATTGTATTGGCTCTTGCCTGGATGATGGGGTTTTATAGGGTGTGATTATAGCTTGATTATATGACTGTGATTGCTGTCTCTTCTTGGGTAATGTAGGGAGAGAAAGAGCCCCCTGAAGGTAAAAGGGGTACCAAAAAACAAAACAGCAATAGTGGAAAAAAACAACAACACCACCAAATTGGGTACTATAGTGTTTAATCACAGAAAAGAAAGAAAATAATAAAAATTCTGTAGGAAAATATGAGTGTGACTTTAATGTGCCTTCCTTGGTTTCTTGCTGCCTTCAAGGCCACCTGAGACGTTTCACGAGGTCACTGTTGGTCCTTATGACATAACTCAGGATTTAATTTTTGGCCTGTTTCCTTTTTAGTCTGTCTCTCTCCCTTGCCACAACCCTATTCAGGCCTTTTTCCTAGGGATGAACAGATCACAGCTGGCTGTATCTGTTTTGGGCAGCTGTTTGGTTTTAAGCCATGCCTTTCCCCTTCTTAGATTCTGCTGAGTAGATCCATGCACATGAGTAATAGAACTCTCTGGGAGTGGGGAGGGGGTGTTCACTCACTCAGGTACCCCCTGTAGTCACCAGAGTGGAGGTCTGCAAACAGCGTTAGACTAATGAACAAAGAGGAAAAAAAATGTCCACACTTTATCTCTGAGGATGGGCCAGATGTCTGTAGTGGGAACACTGCTCTGATCCTTCACCTGCTCCGTCACTCCCAAGATGTCTGCTCTGGGAGCCGCTGGAACCAGCAGATCAAAAACACTAGCTTCCTTGCTTCTGCTGCAATTTCACTGGCTGTAACCCTTCAAACTTTGTAAATATTCCTTTAGATGTAGTTCAGAGTTCTATGATGGTCCCATGAACCTGCTTTGCTGGTATTCTGTGTTTTTGCTGGTGGAGGTTTGCACCGCATTTCTTGCTAAACTGCCATTAAGTCCTGCCTACTAAATGAATAGCCTTTTTAAGGTTTGTAGAATTGTCAGTCTGCCAAGTTGACCTGAAATGTGTTTTTATGTTCACTATCCTCTTTTTAAAAAGAAGTCATGCAGATTATTTATTTTATTTTTTTATGCTTTATCTTCAGCTCAATTTAGCAAGCTCAGTAGAATTCTCTTCTGGTCTTTCTCTACAGTCACATTTTTTAGTCATAGATTGGAACTTCCTAGAAATAAGAGGTTGGGATCCATTCTTGCTCTTCAATAGCCAGTCCTAATTCAGAGTCACATGGCACTCACGGAGAATGACAAAAAAATGGTTTTGATAGTTCCAGACAAAAAGAAAAAATAACAGAGCAGTAACCAGAAGCCATGGATACTCCCTTTATGATTTTAGGAGAAGGGCTGTTCAATCTACTTAATCTGTTTCTGCACTGGTAAAATAAACACAATGGCCACTTTATTTCTTCATGTTACCATGATGCTCAAATGAGATAACTTATTGAAATTAGCTTTGAAAATTGTAAATCCCTGTAGGATATATGGTGGTGGTGGTAGTGTGCCATGGAGCTGGTTTTGCATAGGGTTGCTGACGCTGTAAATGTTTATGGGAGTACAAAACCTCATCTTTCTCTCATGGAACGGCTCATAGTTCTGGAATACTTACCCTTAGATTAGCAGCCCAACTTGTAACCACTCCGCTACAAGAGTATGGCAAATAACTTTTAACCAATAAAAATAAAAAATAAACAGAATAACTTTCGATCCTATTTGAATTGCAATTATTTGCATCCTTGAGCCTACTCTGTGTCCACTCTGTCTAAAAATAAATTTCTTGACATGTCTTGGCTTCGATATGGATCTACTTCACAAATTTGAAATTAAGTGTTCTCTCACCCTAGTCCTGGTGTGGCACTATGGGTTAATGTGCCAGACTGCAAAGCCGTTTGAACTGCAAGGTTCAGAACTGACTCAATGGCACTTAAGAACAACAACAACTTACCCTAATAACAGTGTCTTGAATTTTATTTTTCCATTATATTTTTCTCACACTAAGATCACCGCTATTGGCAAATTGATGAAAACTTTTTAGATATCTATCAGACATCTTAAGGCAAAATGATAGGGTAGTGGTTACGAATCAGACTGCTAACCTCAAGATTGGCAGTTCGAAACTACCAGCTGATCCATGGGAGAAAGATGAGGTTTTCTGTTCCCGTAAAGATTTACGGCTTCAGAAACTCTGTGCAGGGTCACTGTGAGTCGGAACCGACTCCATGGTACTCAACAACAACAAAGGCAAAATGGTAGATTTTTAAAATAAAAAAATAATGTTGCTAAATTAGATATAATACAGTATATATTTACTTTTTATTTTTGTAATTTGTTCTCATAGCTAGAAATTAGAAGTACTTAATTACTGTATGTTAAAGGTTGATTAATGAACACCCCTGATTAGTTTTCCAAATAATGACTTAAAGAGCTTACTTTTCTTTTTCTTTATCCTATTGCCAAGAGTGATGGAAAAAGAAAAAAAATAATCTACAAGTAAATTGCTTTCACCAGTAAGAGAGGGTGCTAGCATCCCTCTCTTACTGAACCATAATTCAGTATTGAATTATTCTTCACAGTTTATAATGTATTATCCTTTCCTTTTTGGTGTTTTATTGCCTTTGCTAAATTTCATCATTTTGTGACGACTGTACTGTTTTGTGCTAAATATAGCAACAGTAATGGGTTTGTCAACCATACTCTGTCACTTTTTAAAAATACCACCTTAGAATATTCTAAAATTTGAAAAGACCAAAAAATAGGAATTCACTATAATCCGTTTTTGGCTTTTCTATATATGTTGTTGTTGTTGTCAGGTGCCATCAAATTGGAACCGACTCATAGCGACCTCATGCACAGAAGAACAAAACAATGTCCGATCCTGGGCCAACCTCACTACCGCTGCCACACTTGACGCCATCAATGATGCCACCTGGCTGATCCATCTCATTGGGGGTCTTC
>NW_006408861.1:445586-448386 GCF_000296735.1 Chrysochloris asiatica | reverse complement strand
TCACCAGTAATGAGCAATACATCTTGATTACATGTTTGATATATTTCAGATTGAAGAAGTTGGTAGAATTCCTCTATTTCAACTTCACTGGCTTTAGTGGTTGGTGCATAAATTTGAATAATAGTGGTATTAACTGGGCTTCCCTGTAGGCGCATGGATCTTATCCTATCACTTATAGCATTGTACCTCATGACTGATATGGATATGTTCTTTTTGACGATGAATGCAACACCATTCCTCTTCAACTTGTCATTCCCTGCATAGTAAACCATGTGATTGTCAGATTCAAAACGGCCAATACCAGTCCATTTCAGCTCACTAATGCCTAAGATACCGATGTTGATGCGTTCCATTTCAGTTTTGACAACTTCCAATTTTCCCAGATTCATACTTCATACATTCCATGTTCCAATTTTCAATGGATGTTTACAGCTGTTTCTCTTCATTTTGATTTGTGGCCCATTAGCAAATGAAGGTTCTGTGAGCTTTTCTCTACTTGGAGGAGGCATTTTTTTTCCCCCCAGTTGCAATCTGAGTGCCTTCCCACATTCGGGTCCTGTATCTGACAATGTTTCTCTGCTATTCATAGAGTTTTCAGTGACTAGCGATTCGGAAGTAGTTTGTCACTCTTTTTTCCTAGTCTATCTTTGTTTGGAAGCTCTTCTGAAACCTGTCCACCATGGGTGGCCCTGCTGGTTATTTAAAATACAGGTGGCATAGCCCTCAGAATCATAGCAATTCAAACCACCACAGCATGACAGACAGAAGAGTGGTGGTTGTGTGGTCGCTGTTAAACAGGAATCTCCTTGAGCTAGGGCCCTTAAGTCTGCCTCAAAGGTGGGAATTCAGTCCTCAATTAAGAGGCAGAAGCACAGCAGGGGCAACAGGGTTGTAATGAGACTCTTTGGGCTGCCTCTAAGTTGGTCGACCCCGCCTCAAAGCTATTATCCAGTGATCCAATGGCTAGGCCAGGAAGGCACCCTGGGGTCTGAGTTAAGTAAGACAGCCTGGCTCGCCGCTGCAGTCTCTTCCTGCTAGGCAGTGTCCCCCTTTCCCCCCATTGACCTGGTCTCCAGACACCTCTCACCCCACTGGTCCGTGGTCTGTGTTTCATTTAATATCTCCTCCAGGTCTGCGCAGTTCTCGTACATCGTTCAGCCGCGGCCCCCTCCATTAGCGCGACCACTGGAATCCTCCTGTTGTGGGATTTGCTATTTTTTTGGTGTGTTTTTATGTAAACCTGAATTGCAAAGGAAAACCGACCAATGCAAATAAAAACAAAAACTCAATTAACTATGCTTCCAAACATTTAAAATATTTTCTCTCAACAATGAAGAGATTCAAGAAAATATCCTCTCCAGCACCACTTCCATGCAGTGATCCAAGCTTTAGCAATTCCCTTTTTATACCTTTGTATTTTCCATTCTAACATTGTTTTTCATGGTGATTTTAAGTTCTCATGAAGTTCCTTGGCTGCCTCTTGACTTTTTATTTTCAGTTGAGTTTCTTAGCCTTCCTAATATCTTTTGATTTCATATAATCTTAACAGCATGCTTCTCTCTGTTTTATTGCTACTGTAAACAAGGAATCCTAGTGTGGTGCTGTAGGATAAGCGATCGGCCGCAAGGTCCGTTTGAACTGCAAACGTGCTTTTAATTTTACAAGTAATACCCAAATACATGTGTGTTACAAATTTTGGAATTCTTCTCATTGACTTTATATCAATCCTTTTTTCCTTCTTTATGAGTAATTAGTGGTGCTTTGCTAATTTGGTATGTATATTATTAGACCTTTTTTGGTTTTAACATGAGTATTGCATTCTTATGCTGTGTGTGCCCTTGAATAAATTTTAGACTCATAGTGATCCTAATGTGTCAGAGTAGAATTTCTCAATAGAATTTTTAGGGTGTTATATTTGTAAGAATATATTGCCAGATTTTTTTCTTGAAGTGCAGCCAAATACTAAACCATTGCTTCACTTATTGTTAAGTGCCATTAAGTCGATTCCAACACATAACAACTTTGTATTGGATTTCCAAGGAGAAGTCACTGGGTTTGAACTTTCGACCTTGTGGTTAGTAGTCCAGTGCTTATCCTACAGGACCACACCAGGGATTCTTTATATATTTTATACGTAATGGTAAATAGATTCGGTGCAGACAAATATGTGAAAGTAACCACATAAACACGTTTTCTATTTCTTGTTTGATTTTTTAGAATTTTATAATTCTGTAGTAATTTGTTCATTTCATCTATATTTTCAAGAGTGTTGGTATAAAATAATATTCTCTTATCTATTTAATGAGTCCTGGTATGGTGCTGTCGGGTAAGCACTGGGACTACTAACCAAAGAGTAGCAGTTCAAACCTACCAGCCGCTCTTCAGCAACTTCATATAGGGTTACTATGAGTTAGAACAGACTCTATGGCATTAGTAACACATATATGTCAGTTGAGGATGCCTTGTTTTCATTCCTGATTTATGTCTATTTTTTCCTAGTCTAACCAGAGGCAGTTTTACTAGACATTTTGAAAAACTAGTTTTGAATGTTATTCTTACTCTGCTTTTTCATTTTATTCATTCCATCTACTTTCGACCTTGATGAAAACAAGTCCACGAGAGCCAAAATATGACCTTGAATTTATCCCACCTGAATTTAGAGGTCATCTGAAGAACAGATTTGATGCATTAAACACTAAAAACCGAAGACCAGAAGAGTTGTGGGATGACATCAAGAACATCATACATGAAGAGAGTGAAAAGTCATTAAGAAGACAAGAAAGAAGGAAAAGGTCAAAAT
>NW_006408861.1:444413-444961 GCF_000296735.1 Chrysochloris asiatica | reverse complement strand
GACTGATTGGAAGAGATCCATATTTGTGCCCATTCCAAAGAGAGGTGACCGAATGGAATGCGGAAATCATCGGACAATCTCTTTGATATCTCAAGTGAGTAAAGTTTGCTAAAGGTAATACAGAAACGGCTATAATCACACATTGACAGAGAACTTCCAGAGGATCAAGCTGGATTCAGAAGAGGCCGTGGAACGAGAGATATCATTGCTGATGTCTGGTGGATATTGGCTGAAAGCAGAGAATATCAGAAGGATGTTTACCTATGCTTTATTGACTACACGAAGACTTTCGATTGTGTGGATCATGAAAAGCTATGGACAACATTAAGAAGTATGAGTATTCGAGAACACTTAATTATACTTCTGAGAAATCTGTACCTGGACCAAGAATCAGTTGTTCGAACAGAGCATGGGAGCACTGAATGTTTTATAAATTGGGACAGGTGTGCGACAAGGTTGTGTTCTTTCACCATACTTATTCAACCTGTATGCTGAGCAAATAATATGAAACGCTGGATTCTGTGAAGAAAAATGTGGCGTCAGGATTC
>NW_006408861.1:438778-443202 GCF_000296735.1 Chrysochloris asiatica | reverse complement strand
CCTCGGAAACCCTATACAGGGTCGCTATGGGTCGGACCCGACTCAATGGCACTTAACAACAACAACAACAATTGGTTGATTAAGGAGCCCTTGGGGTACAGTGGTTATGCATTGGGCTGTTGACTACATGGTCTGTGGTTCTAACCCACCAGCCTCCTGTGTAGGAGAACTATGAGGCTGCCAGTTTTGATAAAGATAAACAGTCTCAGAAACCCTATGGAGCACTTCTACTCTGTCCCACAGTCACTGTTGTTGCTGTTAAGTGCCTTCGAGTCAGTTTTGACCCATAGCAACTCTGTATAGAGTTTCCGAGGAGCGACTGGTGAGTTTGAACCACCAACCTTGTGGTTCAAACCGACTTTGCAGTCCAGTGTCTTAACCCACAGCGCCACACAAGTCACTAGATGTCAGAACATACTCTATGGCAGTGGGTTTGGTTTGGAATTTTGGTGTGATAATTGATTATAGGGTTTCGCTTTTATAGGAATCATTTTATTGTTCTTACTGTGTTTATTTCCTTGTTTTCTTATCTTTTGAATGATAAACATTATACTTGAAATTCTATTTCTAGGAATAACTTGGGTTCTAATTTACTTTAGTGTGGATTTTTACTTCATTTGAAAAATGGTTGTGCTTTATTCTTTGCCATGGATATACCATATGATATTTAACTATTCTTTCTTTATGATGGACTCTTTTTTTACTTATAAACAATAACACAGAAAATATCATTTATGAAGATTACTAAGCTTTTTAGAGATTCCTCATAATTTGAATTTTTCCCTCTTTCTCATGTCCTAAATAAGTAGGAAGAAAAGGCAAAATATTTTCTTTGTCACTATTAATAACTAAGCTGAAGACTGTGACTTCAGATCTCTTAACTGTGAGTGGGTTTATTCATATTAACTCTAGAATTAATGCAAATGACCCACTCAAATCTGCATTGATCTCTTGGCTTTCCCTAGCAGTGCGTGACACACATAACTCACAGGACATTTTTCACATGGGCATGGAGGAGGGCAGGAAAAACTGATTGACTTAGGATGCCCACTTGTTTTTAAGTTTGCCAGTTAGATCACAGAGTAGACAAAATTTATGGATCAGAGTTCGAGGAGTGTAGGGCCTGCCTCTGTAATGCTGTGAGTAGTTAGCATTTCTGGGAAGAATAGAGTATCTCTCAGATGTGTAACTGGATACTTTCTATTTGGGAAAGTGACCTTTTTTATTTTTAGAAAGAGACTGGTCTGTGGAGTTGATACTTCTTGTTGAGACAGCTCTCTGATAAACTAACCAAAAGGGGAAAGAAAATGTACCTCTAGGTCAACCAAGTTAGTCTTCTCGGTTTGAACGACGAGGTTGGTGGTTCAAACCACCAGCCGCTCCTTGGAAACCCTATATAGTATCACTATGTGTTGGTTAGATGACACTTAAAAAGAAGCCTATGTGTTAATTGAAGCTTTCCTAACTGTGCCATTTGTGGTGTTTTGAATTTATTGTTTGTTATACTTTTGCTTTTGCTGATTATTATGAGTTGTACCTTGTCAACCAATGAAAGTCCTAAAAACTTTACTCCATTCATGTCATCGGGGTCAACTTTACTTTGAGGAGGCAGCTCTTCTTCTCCAGTTGTATTTTGAGTGCCTTCCAATCTGAGAGGCTTATCTTCCAGCACTATAGCTGACAATGTGCTATTCATAAGGTTTTTAGTGACTAAGCATTCAGAAATAATCAGCCTCCCCTTGTTCCTAGTCTGTTTTAGTCTGTAAGCTCTGCTGAAGCCTGTTCAAAATGCAAGCAACCCTGCTGGTATTTCAAATACTGGTGGTGTAGCTTCCAGCACCACAGCAACACACACTGACAGACAAGTGTTCTCTTTAGAACCTGTTAATCTTTTCTGTTGTTCAACAAAGAAACTGAATGTGAATGTCTAGAACTTGTACCTCTGTATTACTGTCTGCATTTCCCCCAGATAGGTTTTATTGATTGGGAATGTTGGTAGGAAAGAGATGCTCTGATTTTGGTCCTCCTCATTATCTATACAGTCGAATATGAGAGTGATTTTAGGATTCCCAGGGAAAACTATAGTTAAAACATTGTTATAATTAAGTTATGGGTGCTTTGTACCTAGTCCCAAAGTTCCCCTAGTTTTGGACCAAGTAAACTGTAATATGGTTCTGTGTCTCAAGTTATGAGATGCAGAGCCAGTGTGCTTCCCAAAGCATTTCAGCATTTTCTTTCTCTTAGATAATGCTGAGGTCTCTAGAGGAAGGATGGAACTGGTCCCTCCTGATAATATGTCTGAAGTATGAGAGACGAAGTTTGGCCATCCTGGCCTTCAAGGAGCACTCTGGCTACACTTCTTCCAACACACATCTGTTGGTTCCTTTGGAAGCCATGGCACTTTCAATATTCTCCTCCAACACCATAACTCAAAGGCTTAGCATGCTCTCTGTCTCCCTTAGGGGACTCTGGGTCTTTTGAGGACTGGGAATAGGCAGTAATATCCCGTGTTGAGATTATACCTTTACCATGCTAGTAACACTTTTTCTAGGGCTCTGCCTCATCTATGGAATGAAGAGTTATAGTCTTAACATATGGGTGATAAAAATGTTTAAATAACATTTGTAAAATTCTTAGGACAGATAGTTAACAAGGCTTCCTCTAATCCTGATGCCATGTTTTTCTTCATATTATCCAGCTTCCCGGATTATTTGCTCAGCATACACATAGAATCAGTATGGTGAAAGAATGAAACCCTGGTGCGCACCTTTTCTAATTTTAAACAATCGGTATTTCCGTGTTCTCTTTGAATAATTGCCTCTTGGTCTATATACAGGTTCCTCATGAGCACAACTAAGTGTTGAAGAATACTCATTTTCCACAATGTTGTCCATGTTTGTTTGCTAGGATCCACAAAATCGAAAGCCTTTGCATAGTCAATAAAGCACAGGTAAGCATCTTTCTGGCATTCTTTGCTTTCAGCCAAGATCCATCTAACATCAACAGGGAAACAGCTACTTCCATGTTCTCTTCTGAATCTGGCTGGAAGTTCTCTGTCAATGTATGACTGCATCCATTTTTGAACGATCTTTAGCAAAATTTCAGTTGTATGTGATATTAATGATATTGTCCAATGATTTCCACATTCCGTTGGGTCACCTCTCTTTGGAATGGGTACAAATACAGACCTCTTCCAGTCAATTGGCCAGATAATTGTCTTCGAAATTTGTTGGAATAGATGAATGAGTGCATCCAGTGTTGCCTCAGTTTGTTGAAAGATTTCAATTTGTATTCCATCAGTTTCTGGTTCTTTTTCTTTGCCAGTGCCTTCAGTGCACCCTAGACTTCTTCCTTCAGTATCATTGGCTATTGATCATATGCTACCTCTTGAAATGGTTGAACATCAAACATTTCTCTTTAATACAGTGAATCTGTGTATTCCTTCTTTTGATGCTCTCTGCATCTTTCAATATTTTGCCCATTGTTGTTGTTGTTAAGTGCCGTCATGTCAAGTGACCTTGCATAGGAGTGGCTGGTGAGCTTGAATCGCTGACCTTGCGTTTCAAACCGAACTTGCAGTCTAGCGCATTAACCTGCATTTTGCCCACTGTTGTTGTTGTTAGGTGCCATCAAGTCGGTACTGACTCATAGCGACCTTATGCACTGCAGAACAAAACACTGCCTGATCCTGGGCCAATCTCACAATTGTTGCCATGCTTGAGCCCATTGGTGCTACCCCGTTGCCAATCCATCTCACCGGGATTCTTCCTCTTTTTCTCTGACCTTACCAAAGATGATATCCTTCTCCAGCAACTGGTCCCTCTTGACAATATGTCTGAAGTATGAGAGATGAAGTTTGGCCATCCTGGCCTTCAAGGAACACTCTGGCTGCACTTCTTCCAACACAGGTCTTTTGGTTCCTTTGGAAGCCATGGCACTTTCAATATTCTCCTCCAACACCATAACTTAAAAGCATGAATTCTTCTTTGGTCTTTCTTATTCACTATCCAGCTTTCTCATGAATAGGAAGTTATTGAAAATATCATGGCTTGGGTCAGATGCACCTTATTCTTTAAGCTGACATCTTTGCTCGTCAACACTTTAAAAAGGTCTTGTGTAGCAGATTTGCCTAATGCAATACATCCTTTGGTTTCTTGATTGCTGCTTCCGTGAGTGTTGATAGTCAAGTCAAGAAGAATGAAGTCCTTGACAACTTCAATCATTTCTCCATTGATAAGAATGTTGTTTATTGGTCGAGTGGTGAGGATTTTTGTTTTCTTGACATTTAGATGCAATCCATATCTAAGGCTGTGCTCTTTGATCTTCATCAGTAAATATTTTAAGTCCTCTTCACTTTCAGCAAGCAAGTTGTATCATCTGCATATCGCAGGTTGTTAATGAGTCTTCCTCCAATCCTGATGCCA
>NW_006408861.1:437513-438281 GCF_000296735.1 Chrysochloris asiatica | reverse complement strand
AGGGTTTCCGAGGGTGTAAATCTTTACGGGAGTAGAAAGCCTCATCTTTCTCCCGCGGAGCAGCTGGTAGTTTCAAACTGCTGGCCTTAAGGTTCGCAGCCCGATTCGTAACCACATAGAACCATTCAATACTGTAAGCTGAGGATTGAATTTTTTCTTCAGTTCCCTCAGCTGAGCATGCTCTTGCTTTTTTTTTTTTTTTTTAAGGCTTTGTTGTGTATTATATGACAGTTTACATGGTACAACATTAGCTTCACGTTGTTCCCATCGTACATCGTTTCCTTGCCATGTTTCCCCTTCATGCATCATCCACGAACCCAAAGGCATAGCCTGCAAGCCTGCAAGCCTGCCCCTGGTTGTCAGCACATAGCCCTTCTCCTTCTCTAGGTCCAAAGTCCCCAGCCGTACCATCTCTCCATGGCATCGTCTCTGACTCCATCTCTGGTATCACTGCTTCTCTGGGTAGGATTTCATTCTCCGCTCTTCTCCCTTGATGATCCCAGAGACCTCCGCTCCTAGACTGCAAAGTTAATCACTCTCTTCCCTTTGCCACAAAACGTCTAGCTTTACGTTTCCAGCTCTTACAATCAGTCCTGATAGCAACTATTCACTACTGTATCACAAAAGACCTTTACACATTTCCTTTCATCAGCCCCTCCTAGACAGATTGGATACTACTCAGTGGCGATTCTACCTTGCTCCATGCCCTCTGGATCTAGGTTCCCTCTTGAAAGCTTGTAAGCCAGTCACTTCTTGCCTCTGTAACAC
>NW_006408861.1:424980-437413 GCF_000296735.1 Chrysochloris asiatica | reverse complement strand
CTCTTCTCCCTTGATGGTCCCAGGGACCCCCGGCTCCTAGACTACAAAGTTAATCACTCCTCTCCTTGCTGCAAAACATCTGCCTTTACATTTCCAACCATCACAATCAGCCCTGATAACAATTATTCACTACTGTATCACAAGAGACCTATCCGTACCTCCTTTCATCAGCCCCACCTAGACAGATTGGATACTACTCAGTGGCGATTCTACCTTCCTCCATGCCCTCTGGATCTAGGTTCCCTCTTGAAAGCTTGTAAGCCAGTCACTTCTTGCCTCTGTAACACCCCATTGTGGGTAGCCAACGTCCAAGTTGCCCATCCCTGTCCTCTCCTTGTGTGGAGGGGGTGGGAATGATCCTCGCTGTAAAGATTTGTTCCCTCTTTTGAGCTACGGCTTCTATAGGTGTAGATCAAGTTTATCAAAGTGTATCAGATTATTCTTTTTTCCTCTTCTTCTTCTAGTTGAGCTCTGATCATCCAGTCATTGAATCCAGATCAAGTGGGTATTATCTGCAAGTGTGGGTGTACTTATGCATGTGCTCTCTCTTCTTATCAGCTGGACTCTCCACTCTAATCCTCTGTGGCTTTGTCACTGACTGTGGGTCCAAGAGTCCCCAGGTCTTGCCACACTGCTGTCCAACCAGGTCTCCAGCCAGCTTCACAGGAGTCTATTGAACGTTGTAGGGCTTAGCTTGCAGCTTCATTTCTGCTTTTCCTCACTTCCCCTTATTGGTGACGAATGTGGTCACCAATCAGAGTGTATATTCCCATTGAGTCTTTGTCTTAGAAGAAGGTTTGCCCTGAGGGGACACAACCACTTGCCTTGATGTCTCCTGAGTAAGCTACTTGTTTGTTCTTGTAGTAATCAGTTGGTGTGCCTATATTGTTTTGTATTTTTCCTGTCAGTCTTTCTTTCAAGAAGTGTCTTCTGTTCTCTGCCTGCTCCAGGCTGGTCTGCTTGTCCTTTCAAGTGGAAATTTCCCACCTCTGAAGATTCTGGCTGCTGTTCAGGATTCTACCTATGGTCTTGTGTAATGCAGAGGCTCCACAGGAAGCCTCCTTCACTGGGCACATTGTAGCCCCTTTCTAGGTATTCCAATCAGTTATAGGCAGAAGACGGACTTACAAGCTTTGTATGGTGATACTTCTGGCTATACCTTTCTCTCCCCCTCCAGTGTCTATTTTATAGTGGTATGCCAGGGAAACCAAGATTCAAAAGACACCCAAGCATCTTAACATTATTTCTCCCCTTTTCCCCATTCCAACCATGTCTCAATCTCTGTATCCCAGAGCCCTGTTGTTCCAAGGTTGTGCATACATCATTTTCCTCTGTCCCACTTCAGCTTCACGTTCATCCTATAGTATTTCATTTCACTGCAGTGATTACAATCCCCTCCATGCATCATAAAATAACCAAAGGATACACCCCACAGACCCGCCCCCGCCCCCACCAGATATCAGCAAACAGCTCCTCTCCTTCGCTGTGTCCCGTATCCCTAGCCACTCCTAAAAGTCCACACCATAATCTCTGTCTCCGTGCCTGGCCTTACTGCCTGTCTGAGTAGGGTCACACGTTTTGCTCTTCTCACTTGATGGTCCCAGGGACCTTTGCTCCTGGACTGCAAAATCAATCACTCTCCTCCTTTTGAAAAAAAAAAAGAAAAAAAAAATCTATCTCTACATTTCCGACCCTCTCAGTCAGTCATGGTGACAGGTATTCACTGTTGTACCACAAGAGTCTTATCTCCATTTCCTTTCGTCAGCCCGGTCCCATTTGGAAATCATTCAGTGGAGGTTCTGCCTATCCTTGACCCATCTGGAACTAGGCTTCCTCTTCAAAGTTTGTAAGCCAGTCACTTCTTGCCTTTATAGCTCACCCCATCCCGCATTTTGGGTCTGGGCATTTTCCAGCCCCCCTCAAGGTATTCCAGTCAGTTATAGGCTGAAGAGGGGCTTATATGTTTTCTCTTGTGATGTTTCTGGCTCCGCCTCCTGCCCCCAAGTGTCTTATTTCACAATGGTAGGCAAAGGAGACCCAGATTCAAAAGACAGCCAAGCATCCTAACATTATTCCCCTTTTCCCCTTTCAAACCATGCCTCAATCCTTGTATCCTGAAGCTTGTTGTTCCAAGGTTGTGCATACATTGTCATTTACCTCTGTCCCACCTAGCTCATGTGAACCTGCCCAACCGTTCTCCTGTCTGCCTTGTTCTTCTTTTTCCGCTCCCTTTTCTTGTATATTGCCAGCACCCCCCCACGCCCCGAACTCCCAGATTCTCCTGTGTCTATTCCCTACCCTGTGCTTGCTCTTCCCTCCCCACCTCTTATCCCATACATACCAGTGATCAGCACTTACATATATATAGTTGTTTTTTTTTCTTCCCCCTTTTGGGTGGGTTCTTTTTCTTAGTCTTTTACAATAATGGTCCTATGCAGTATTTCTCCTTTTCTGACTGACTAATTTCACTCAGCATAATGTCCTTAAGGTTCATCCATGTTATGTGGTGACTTGCAGCTTCCTTTTTGTTCCTCAAGGTAGTGTGATATTCCATTGTGTGCATGTACCACAGTTTGTCCATTCTTTAATTTGTGGGCATTTTGGTTGTCTCCATTTCTTTGCTATTGTAAATAGTGCTGCAATGAACATTGGTGTGCATATATCTACTTGTGTTATAGCTAGTATTTCTTGTGGTTAAATAGAAAGTAGAGGAATTGCTGAGTCATTCGATATTTCTATTTCCAGCTTTCTGAGGAAGTGCCATATTGCTTTCCAGAGTGGATGGACCATTTTGCAGTTCCACCAAAAATGTAGGAGGTCCCAGTCTTTCCACATCCTTGCCAGCATTTGTTTTCCTCTGCTTTTTTGATCTTTGCTGTTATTGCTGGTGTGAGATGATATCTCATTGTTGTTTTGATTTGCATCTCACTGATGGCTAGTGATAGTGAACATTTCTTCATGTTTGTTGGCTGCCTGGATCTCTTTGGTGAAGTGTCTGTTCGTATCCTGTGCCTGTTTTTCAATTGGGTTATTTGTCTTTTTCTTATAGAGGTGTTGTAGTTTCCTATATATTTTAGAAATGAGTCCCTTATCTGATGTGTTATTGCACAAGAGTTTTTCCCATATTGTGGGTTCCCTTTTTAATCTTTTGGTGAAGTCTTCTGATGCACATAAGTTTTTAATTTTTAGTATGTCCCACTCATCTGTTTATTCCATTTTTGTTTGTGTACTTTTCAAAATGTTTGGCAGTCTGTGTATGTCCTGAATTAGCGCCCTCATATTTGTCCTTGTTTTTTCATTGATGACCTTCATAATTTGGGGATTCACATTTAGATCTTTAATCCATGCTGACTTTGTTTTTGTATAGGGCATGAGGTAAAGGTTTTGTTTCAGTCTTTTGCATATTGTTTTCCAGTTCTGCCAGCACCATTTGTTAAAGAGACTGTCTCCTCCACAATGCAATATGCCTAGGCGCTTGGTCGAAAATCATTTGGCTGTATGTGGATGGGTTAATTTCTGAATTCTTGATTCTGTTCCGTTGATCAATGTATCTTTCATTGTATCAGTAACAGGCTGTTTTGACCACTGTAACTATGTAGTAAATGTTGTAATCAGTGAGTGAGAGACTTCCAACCATGTTCTTCTTAAGAAGTGCTTTGGTTATCCTGGCTCTCTTTCCTTTCCATATAAAGTTAACAATTGCCTTTTCCATCTCTTTGAAGAATGTTGGAATCTGCATTAGAATTGCATTATATGTGTAAATTGCTTTGGACAGTACTGACATTACCATGATGTTGAATTTTCCTATCCAGGAACGTGGTATGTTGTTCCACTTATGTAGATCTCTTTTGGTTTCTTGTAGTAGTGTTTTGTAATTTTCTTTGTATAGTTCCTTTGTTTCTCTGGTTATGCTTTTGCTTAAATATTTCACCCTTTGGGTGGCTATTGTAAATGGTATTGCTTGCCTAATGTCCTTTTCATCACTATCGTTGTTGCTATAGAGAAACCCAATTGATTTTTGTATATTGATCTTATACCCTGCCACTTTGCTGAATCTTCCAATGATGTCTAGTAGTATTTTTTACTGAGTCTTTGGGGTTTTCTACTTACATGATCATATCATCTGCAAATAAGGAGAGTTTTACTTGCTCTTTGCCAGTTTGGATGCCTTTAATTTCTCTATCATGCCGTATAGCTTTGGCTAAAACTTCCAGCACAATATTGAATAAGAGTGGTGTTAAAGGACATCCTTGTCTTGTTATTGTTCACAGAGGGAAGGCTTTCAATTTCTCTCCATTGAGAGTGATGTAGGCTGTTGGTTTTGTATATATGCGCTTGATTATGTTGACAAATTTCCCTTCAGTTCCTAACTTTGTTGAGTTTTTTTATCAGGAATGAATGTTGGATTTTGTCAGACGCCTTTTCTGCATCAATTGATATGATCATGTGGTTCTTTTCCTTTTTCTTATTTATATGATGGATTACATTGATTGTTTTTCTAATGTTGAACTATCCTTGCATCCCTTTTATGAAACTCATGTGGTCATACTGTAATATTTTTTTGATGTGCTATTGGATTCTGTTGGCTAGGATTTTGTTGAGAATTTTTGCGTCTATATTCATGAGTGATATTGGTCTATAATTTTCTCTTTTAGTGATGTCCTTCTCTGATTTTGTCATGAGGGTTGTGTTTGCTTCATAAAAAGTATTAGGGAGTTTTCCCTCCTCTTCTGTATTCTGGAATAATTTGAGTAGAATTGGTAACAGTTCTTCCCTGAATGTTTGGTAAAACTCATCAGTGAAGCCATCTGTGCCTGGACTTCTTTTGGTTGGGAGTTTTTTGATGACCTGATCAATTTCTTCTTTTGTTCAAGTTTTCTACTTCATTCTGAGTAAGTTTAGGTAAGTCATGTTTTTCTAGAAATATATCCATCTCTTCTACGTTTTCGAATTTGTTGGAGTACAGCTTTTCATAGTATTCTGTTATCATTTTGATTTGGTTCCCTTGTGACTTTGCACATGTGGTTTCTAATGCGAGCTATTCATGTCTTCTTCCTCTTTTCTTTTGTTAGTTTGCCAATTTTATTAATCCTTTCAGAAAACCAGCATCTTATCCTGTTGATTGTTTCTATAGTTTTTCAGTTTTCCATCTTGTTTATTTCTGCTCTTATATTTATCATTTCTTCTCTTTTGGTGCCTGTAGGTTCCCTCTGCTGGTCTGCTTCTAATTGTTGAGGATGCTGTGTTAATGTGTTAATTTTGGATCTTTCCTGTTTTTGCATGTGTGCATTTATCACAATAAATTGTCCTCTCAGCACTGTTTTTGCCATGTCCCAAAGATTTTGGTATATTGTGTTTTCATTCTAGCTTGTGAGTTCACATTTAGTTTATTTTACCCAGTTGCTTTTTAGCAGGATGGTGTTCTGTTTACAGGTATTTGACTTTATTTCCTTGGTCTTCTTATTGTTGATTTCTAGTTTTATTGCATTGTGGTCTGAGAAGATGCTCTGTAGAATTTTGATGTTTGGAAATTTATGTAGGCTTGCTTTTTTGACCTAACATATGGTCAATTCTGGAAAATATTCTATGCGCACTAGAGAAGAATATATAATGTGCTGTTTTGGATTGAATGCTGTGTTATATCTATGAGGTCAAGTTGGTTGAATGTGTTGTTTAATTCCTCTGTAACTTTGTCGAGTTTGTTTCTGGTTGTTCTGTCCCTTTTCGAGAGTGGCGTGTTAAAAATCTCCCACTATAATTGTACATTTATCTATTTCTTCAATTCTAGTAAGGTTTGTTTCATGTATTTTGGTGTTCTTTCATTGGGAGGGTAGATAATTTATTATGGTTATGTTGTCTTGCTCAATTGACCCTTTGATCATGAGATAGTGTCCTTCTTTTTCTCTTATGCTGGTTTTTGCCTTGAAGTTTACTTTGTTGGAGATTAGTATTACCACTCCTGCTTGTTTATTGTCGTAGTTAGTTTGGTAAGTTTTTTTCCATCCTTTAATGTTTAGTCTGTTTTTGTCTGTGTGTGTAAGGTGTGTCTCTTACAGGCAGCATATTGAAGGGTCTTGTTTTCTTATCCATTCTGCCACTCTCTGTCTCTTCACTGGTGCATTCAATCCATTGTCATTCAATGTCGTTATCGATAGGTATGAATTAATTGTTGCCATTATGTTACTTTTTTGGTAGTGTTGTTTGTTCTTTTGTTCTACATGCCTTCTTGTGTTGGGTTTGTGTTTTTTGTGTTATTTCTTGTTGGTTTCTTTTTGGTTTTCATGTTTGCTTGTTCTGCTTGGAATTTCATTTTCATGCTAAGTTGTGAAATATTAACCTTCTTTGGGGTGTTACTTTATAGTCTACTAACTTTTCTTTCCATTTAAGAGAATCCATTGTATCCTGTAATTTACCTGACATCCTCACCACCTGAGTCTCTGTTACTACGTTTGTCCTTTCTTTGGCATCGATATAATTTTGAACTTTGGTTGACCTCCCAGCTCCTTTGAGTTTGTTGTTTTAGTCTTGTTCTGTTCTGGACTCTGCTATCTATTGACTGAATTCCAGGTGGTGTTGCCACACACGTCAATCTCTGTTTGTTGTCTGTTCTTGGTGGTTCTCAGTCTACAGAACTCCCTTTAAGATGTTTTGAAGTGCTGGGTTGGATTTGTTAAAATCTTTCAGATTCTGTTTATCGTGGAATGTCTTGATGACACCATGGTGTTTGATTAATAGTTTTGCTGGATAGACGATTCTTGATTGAGAGCTTTTTTTTTTTTTTTTTTTTTTGTAGGGTTTTCTATATGTCTCTCAATTGCCATCTTGCCTGCATGGTTTGTTCTGAATGGCTGGCTGTGTGCCCGTGGTTCGTTTCCAACTCATAGCAACCCTGTACAGGGTTTCCGAGGCTGTCAGTCTTTATGGAAGCAGAATGCCTCATCCTTCTTCCGCAGAACAGCTGGTAGTTTCGAACTGCTGATCTTGTGGCTCGCAGCCCGATTCATAACCACTACGCTACCAGAGCTCCTTTTGTTCTGAATAGTTAGAGCTTAATCTGATTTTCTTGTCTTTATAAGTGATATTTATCTTCTTCCTGGCCACTTTTAATAGTCTTTCCTTGTCTTTGATTTTGGAGAGCTTGATTAGTATATGTCTTGGTGACTTTCTTTTGGAGTCTATCCTTTCTAGGGTACGTTTGGCTTCTTGAATGTTTATCATCTCATGTTTCAAGATGTTAGGGATATTTTATTCCAGAAGCTCTTCCACTATCTTCTCTGTGGACTTCTCTGATTCTTCCTGTTCCAGAATGCCAATAATTCTTAAGCTATTCCTCTTCATGTTATGCTGCATGAATTGTAGACTCTCTTCAGGTTTTTTTTTATCCTTTTAACACTTGCTCTTGTATCTTAGCAGTTTTTAGAGATTTGTCTTCCAACTCACTAGTTCTGGCTTCCATCTCTTCTATTCTGCTCCTTTCCCCTTTCAGTGTTTTTTCCATTAGTGATATCTTATTTTTAATCATCTGGACCTCTTTTTGCAGGTTTTAAATCATTTCCAATGCTGTATCAATCTTATTTGGTTACTCTTTTTAGTACTTTCCTGACTTCTTCCTTGTTTTCCTCTACACCTTTCCGGAGCATTTGAATTTGTTTCCATATCATTCTTCTAAATTCTTTCTCAGGCTTATCTAAAACCTGCTCTTCCTCCTCTCGAAAGCCTTTGTCTGTTTCCAGCTCATTTGTCTCAGCTACTATCTTCTGTTTTTGGACATGTTTTGATATCTTTTGTTGCTTTTTATTGTCATTTCTGATAGTTGTGTATTTTTTTGTTTCTTTTTTTAAAACTGAAGTGGATGTTAGTTGTTTGTTGGTAAGCTTATTGGGTGTCTCCTGGTGAATATGATCAGGACATAGGCTTCCCTTTTTGTATGTAATGCTTTGCAGGTGTTGCTGGGTTTTGTCTCTTTGGTGGAATATTATGGGGTATGCTTATAGCTTGGCTATATGGCCATGATTGTTGTCTTTTCTTGGATAATGTAAGGAATAAAAGTTCCTACCTCCAGCAAAGATGTGTGATCAAAAGGACCAAAAGCAGAACTAATATAAATGCAGAGACAAAAACCACCACTTTGGAACAGAAGTGAAGCTGTGGTCGACTGTCCTGAGCTACACAGGTGGTGTGTGTTCAAGGTAGACACCTCCAGCAGTGAATGAGGGTGTCCGCTCACTCAGGCCCCTACTCTAGTCACTACTGTAGAGTTGCACAGGTGGAAATTGAGAAGTTAATGGGAGAAAAATTATCCACTCTATTTGTCTCTGAAGAACGGTTCAGTATCTGCCTGTGCAGGATGCAATTCTTGAGATGGTTGAGTCCTTTTATGTTTTTGTTTTAGAGATTGGTTTCTATGGGTCCTGTGCAGGGAGCTTAGGTAGCACAGTGGCCACAAATGATGCCGTGATCCGCAAGTTCAGTAGTTCGAAACCACCAGCCACACTGTGAGAGAAACATGAGGCGTTCTGCTTCTTCAAAGACCCACAACCCTGGAAAATCTGCACAGGGTTGCCTGGAGTCGGAACACTCTGCGGTGCACAGCCATCAAGGGTCCTGCAGGAGAAAATTTTAGGGCTGTGTCTCTGCAGCCAAGCTCCGTCTCTCTGTACCATGGGAAACCTGTACCGCCTGATGGTGTCTGGACTGAGCAAAGAAGGTGGTACAGGGGTAAAGGAAGAAATGTGTAGTTTCCTGTGCCTCTTTCTTTTTTGCAAATGTCTCTGCACTGCTTTTAGTGCTGGTTTTCTGAGCTGGACTGGCTGTAGTCCCGCCCTCTAAACTCTGCTAGGGCAGGGTGGCTGTAGAGGGAGTCCTGTCTCCAGATTCCTAACACGCAGTATTTTCCTTAATATCGTGATTTTTTTCACTTTCAAGTGTGGAAAACTGAGGTTTTGGATCTTATGGTAGATCGGGAGCTCTGGAGTTGTTCTATGAGCATTTCTTTCATGAGACCCCAGTCCTTTCACCACAGAAAGTTCCCTACCTGGTTTTCGCTACTATTGAACAAATTGGGAGTCTGGTTTTCTAACTTCAGATCTTTGCGCATTTTGTTATTGTATTTGACTTTATCTTCTCCAGCTACTCTTTGGAATTTTCTGTTCACCTTTTTTACCTCCTCATTTCTTCCATTTGCTTTGGCTTCTTTATGCTGGAGAGCAAGATTCAGAATCTCTTATGATATCCATTTTGGACTTTTCTTTTTTTCTTGTCTTCTTAATGACATTTTGCTTTCTTGCTGTGTGATGTTCTTGATGCCATCTCACAACTTTCCTAGTCTTCTGTTTTTAGTGTCCAATGTATCAAATCAGTTCTTCAGATGATCTCTAAATTCAGGGTGGGAAATATTCAAGGTCATAATTTTGCTCTTTTTGACTTGTTTTAATTTTTTTCAGTTTCAGCCTGAACTTGCAAATGAGCAATTGATGATCTTTTCCAGTCTGCACTTAGCCTTTTTTTGGTTGATGAGATGGAGCTTTTCCACCATCTCTTTCTACAGAATATAGTCGGTTTGATTTCTGTGTATTCATCTGGTGAGGTCCATGTGTGCAGTCATCTTTTATGTGTTTAAAAAAGGTATTTGTAATGAAGAAGTTATTGATCTTGCAAAATTCTATTATGTGATCCTCTGGCATTGTTTTATCATCAAGGCCATATTTTCTGGGTACTGATCTTTGCTCTTTATTTCCAGTCTTTACATTTCAATCGCCACTAATTATCAATACATCTTGATTTAGTGTTTAATCAGTTTCAGACTGAAGCAGTTGATAGAATTATTAAATTTACTCATCATTGACTTTAGTGATTGATGCATAAATTTGAATATTTGTATTACATATTTGTATTAACTGGTCTTGTTTGTAGTCGTATGGATAGTATATCACAGACAGCAGTTGATATGTTCTTTTTGATGATACATGTGATGCCATTCTTCTTCAAATAGTCTTTGCTGGCGTACACTAGGTGATTATCATATTTAAAGTGGCCAATACCAGTCAATTTCAGCTCACTTGTGCCTAGGATATCAGTGTTTATGCATTCCTTTTAGCTTTTGACAATTTCCAATTTTTTAGATACATACTTCGTTCATTCCATTTTCAGCTGTTTCTCTTCATTTTGAGCTGTGCCCATCAGCAAATGAAGGTCCTGAAGGCTTTACTCCATCATCATCGTTATGATCAACTCTACTTTGAGAAGCCGTCTCTTCCCCATTCATATTTTGAGTTCCTTCCTACCTAAGGGGCTCATCTTCCACCATTATATCTGACAGTATTTTGAGCTCTTCATCATGTTTCAATATTCAGTAATTTGGTGCTGACAGTGTTTCACTGCTATTCATAAGTGAATAGATATTTGGAAGTAGTTCTTTGTTTAATTCTTGCTAGTTTGGCTTCATCTGGAAGCACAGCTGAAACTTTTCCACTGGGGATGATCCTGCTGGTATTTAAAATACCTGTAGCATAGCTTCCAGAATCACAGCAACATGCAAGCCACCACAGTACAACAAACTGACAGACGAGTGTTAGATGGGAGATTGAGAGCTGGCTAAATGCTGTCTGATATGCATTTAATAAGCAATGACTGAAGTTAGGACTTTGCCAGTTTATGATTTGTAGAGAGCTAAAATGGCAATCTAAGCACAGTTTTCCACTGGTAAACTCAAATGGAATAGAAGTTGTTTCTGTTGTCTGGGCTTATGATCACATAAAGTAGTTAATAATTTCCTGTGTTGTTGCATTATCAGTCTTCAATTATATTAAATCATAGACTTTTTTCTATAACTGAATTTGCTTTTTTTCGCCCTAAATGATAAGGTATTCTCTTCTGAGAAAGTCACCATCTATTTTATGTCATATCAGATGGTTTTTATAAACATTACGTCTTGTTATTGCAAAAGTGCTAACGTAAAATATTGTCTTGGTGTGGTATTGTAATAATGTATGCTGTTGTGCGCTGTTGAGTCATTTACAGCTCATAGCGATCCTATATGAGGTCCAAGGATGTAAATCTTCAAAGAGCAGAAAACTTCATCTGTTGACATGTATTTTTCTATTAAAACCAAATAAAACATCATGTGACTATCCAGCTGATAAGAAGAGAGGGCATATGCACAAGAACACCCACAGTTGCAGATAATACCCACTTGACCTGGCTTCAGTGGTTGAATGATCAGAGCTTAACTAGAAGAAGATAGAAGAGGAAAAAAAGAGTAATCAGATACTATTTGATGAACTTGACCTACACCTGTGGATGCAGTAGCTCAAAAGAGGGAACAAATCTTTATAGCGAGGATCATTGCCACCCCCTCAATACATAGGATAGACAGGGTTGGGCAGCTTGGACATTGGCTACTCAAAATGGGGGGCTACAGAGCCAAGAAGTGACTAGCTTATAAGCTTTCAAGAAGGAGCCTAGATCTAGAGGGTGTGGAGGAAGGTAGAATCTCAATCTGTCTGGGCGGGACTGATGAAAGGAGATGGGGATAGCACTCATGTGGTACAATAGTGAATAATTAATATTTGGACTGACTGTGAGGTTTGGAAATGTAAAGGTAGATGTTTTGTAGCAAAAGGAGGAGAGTGGTTGACTTTGTAGGCCAGGAACGGAGACTCCTGGGACCATTATGGGAGAAGAGTGGAGTGTGGAACCCTACTCCGAGAAACAGAGATGCCAAAGATGAAGGCAGAGATGATGACATGGAGAGATGGAGCGTCTGGAAACTCTAGACTCAGAGAGGAAGAGGGGCTGTGTGCTGAGGACCAAGGGGCAGGCTTGCAGGGTGTACTCTTTGGTTGGTTGATGATGCATGGAGGGAATTGTAACTATGGCAGAGTAACAATATACCGTAGGATGAATGTAAAGCTAATGTTCTCCCATGTAAACGATCACATCATTCATAATAATAATTTAAAAAAAGGTATATAGACTGCCCGAAGAACAAACAAATCTGTGTTGAAAGATGTACAGCTAGAATGCTCCTAATGAGCCAGGATGGCAAGACTTCATCTTTCATACTTCAGACATGTTATCAGGAGGGTCCAGTCCCTGGAGAAGGACATCATGCTTGGTAAAGTAGAGGGTCAGTGAAAAAGAGGAGGACCCCCAATGAGATGGATTAGCAAAATAGCAGCAGTGGAGTCAAGTGTAACAACAATTGTGAAGATGGTACAGGATTAGTCAGTGTTTCGTTCTGTTGTGCAAGAGGGTCGCTATGAGTCAGAACCAGCTGAGGGCACCTAACAACAATTATGATGGAATATTTACAATATACAAATACATGTGTACCTACTGCTGGGCTTAAGAAATAAAAGATTACCTATACCAAAAAAAAAAAAAAAAAAAGTTTTAAACATCCTGGATTCTAAGGAGTATTATGGATGTACTT
>NW_006408861.1:412087-424880 GCF_000296735.1 Chrysochloris asiatica | reverse complement strand
CAAAAAAAAAAAAAAAAAAAGGATACATTGCTTTAGGCAAATCTGCTGCACAAGTCCTCTTTAAAAAAGGTGTTAAACAGTAAAGATATCAGTTTGTGGATTAAGGTGTGCCTGACCCAAGCTTGCATGTGAAAGTTGGACAATGAATAAATAAGGCTGTAAAAGAATCAATGCATTTGAACTGTGGTGTTGGTGAAGAATATTGGCAGTACCATGTACTACTACCAGTATAACAAACAAATCTGTCCTGGAAGAAGTCTGGCCAGAATGTTCCTTAGAAATGAATAGGGTGAAGTTTTATCTCTCATATTTCAGACATGTTGTTATGAGGGACCAGTCCATGGAGAACGTGATCATGCTTGAAAGAGTAGAGGGTCCATGAAAAAGAGGAAGACCCCTACCCCTCAGCCCCCGACTCCTCTACAATGAGATAGATTGACACAGGGGCAGCAACAGTGGGCTCAAACGTAACAATTGTGAGACTGGCACACAGTTTTTCATATTTTTGGGCATAGGATCGCTGAGTGAGAACCAACTCAACAGTAGCTAACCACAAAAATAATTAAAAATTTATAAATTAGATTTTACTTTAAGCCTTCATTAGGTGGCTTAGTAAATACCTTGTTGGAGTATCAAGGGGCAGAAATCAAATGACATGCATTTTCTTTTGGTCTAGAATGAGTGAGCGGAAATTGAAACCCCTCTCCCCCCCCCCAGTTTCCTTACCGCATTAAATAGCATATTGTGTTATCTAAAAAAAGAAAGAAAGAAAAAATCATGTGACTGACACTAACACTTCTCCTTAATTGAATGGTTTGTATTTTTCTAGAAGCATATGAATAAATTTACATACATTGTGTGTTGTATCTGTCTTAGGCTGACTAACGTT
This sequence comes from Chrysochloris asiatica, assembly GCF_000296735.1. Lineage (NCBI taxonomy): Eukaryota > Metazoa > Chordata > Mammalia > Afrosoricida > Chrysochloridae > Chrysochloris > Chrysochloris asiatica. The sequence continues at coordinate 423,991 of NW_006408861.1, read as the reverse complement.
GTCTTACAGATCACTGAAAGTATACCGGAGGCTTCTTAAGGCTCTAGTTCTTTTTTTTTCTCCTTCTTAAAATAGCAAAACTGTATGTTTACTTTAATTATATTTTCAGGAGCTATTCAAAAGATGATTATTTTATTTGTCATACCTGGCTCATTTCCTGGTAGGCACTCTAAATAGCATCTAATCCTGCTGTTGCTTGCATAATAGCTTGAGTCATAAATTATTTGTGTTGCTGTTGGGAATACACATGGCTCACTAGATTTGCAGTTTTTATTTCATGCAATTGCATTATACAGCTGCCGTTTTCATATTCCTTCAATTCTTTCAACTGGTAATCTTTTCATAAATGTGGTTTTTTGAGTTTCATTAAGATTATTAAGTGACAGCAAGAAAAAATAAATGCTACATGTGAAAACAAGCTTCATGGATTGAATTGGCCCCCCCCCCCGCCCCCCCCAAAATATGTGTCAACTTGACTGGGCTAAGATTCTCAGTGTTTTGTAGTTATGTAGTGATCCCTGTGATATGATCTGATGTGATAAGCCAGTTAGTTGTAAGGGGATTAAGGGTGGGATGCAACACTCAATCCTGTCACAGCTCTGATCTGGTGTAAGGGGAGATCCCTTGCAACATCTTTTCTGTTACAAGAGAAAGAGACAAGCTAAGAGAAAGGGACCTATTACCCTCAATAAAGAAGAGCCAGAAGCAGAGTGCATCCTTTGGATATAGGTCCCGATACTGGAAATTCCCAAGATTCGGGGGAAGATTGATATCTAGACATATGGAGATCTCCAAGGAACGTCTGGTCTACAGATGCTGAAAGGAGCCAAGGACCCACCTCCTAAAGTGTGCACCAACAGAGAGAGAAAGGCTTCCCTTAGAACTTGGTGCTGTGAATTTGGACCTTTTTGAGGGAAAAAAACATTGTTTGTTAAAGCCTCCTACTTGTGGTATTTCAGTTACCGTAGCATTACATAGCTAAGACACAAGCATATTAGGTAAATTGTGAAGGTAGAGTATGCTTTGAAATGAGATTATTTTTCATAAAAACAAAATTTACAAAGAAAAGTACCATAGTGAAAAATTAGTATTAAAAATTAAAGTATTGCTTTATAATATTATAAAATGGTTAATGTGTGATTATTCATTTAATACTGTTAAAAGTCTTCTACTTCTATATATACATATTTTAAATTGTGGTAAAAATATACTCATTTGATCCCAATGCTGCTGCCACTGTGCCAATCCATCTCATTGGGGGTCTTCTTCATTTTCTCTGACCTGCCACTTACCAAACACAATATCCTTCTCCAGTGACTGACTGATCACTCCTAAGTACATATACTTAGTATATGTATATGTATCCCAAGTATGAGAGAAAGTTTGGCCATCCTGGCTTTCAAGTAGCATTCTGGCTGTACTCTTCCAACACAGATTGGTTTGGTTTTTTTGGTAGCCCATGGTACTTTTAATATTCTCCTTCAACACCATAAATCAAATGCATCAATTCGTCTGTAGTCATATGCATTTGAAGTTATTGAAAATACAGTGGCTTGGATCAGGCGCATCTTAGTCCTCAAACTGACATCTTTGTTCTTAAACACTTTAAAACAGTCTTGTGCAGCAGATTTGTTTAATGCAGTATATCGTTTGATTTCTTGACTTCTGCTTCCATTAGGTTGATTTGAGCAAAATAAAGTCCTTGACAACTTCAATCTTTTCTGCATTTATAAGGATGCTGTTTATGGTTCCAATGGTGAGGATTTTTGTTTTCTTTACATTGCAGTCTTTGATCTTCGTCAGTAAGCCAGAGATGCCCCTATTTTCAAGTTTTCAAGAACAATAACAAAAAATCATAGAGTAAAATGGAGTAAGAACATCCAAATGAAGAAATCAAGTGGATTTCAAGAGAATGAATGAATAATAAATAAACAAAATAAAGTAAAATAAACTTAACTGTAGTTCTGTAACCAGACCAAACCTTAGTCCTCGTCTTAACCATAATCCTAACACTAAACAAAGTACAAGACCTAGCGTAGACCTTAACAGAGTACTAACCCTAACTCCTTATTTCTACCCTCTTAATACAAAATAAAAATAAAAAGGAAAAAGGAAATCAGCAATGGGAAGGATAAAATGAGGGGGAGGAAGCAGGAAGAAAAAAAAGAAAAACTGTAGGAGGTGGGGGACTGAGGGTGGACAGTGGGCAGAACACCTGAGTAGTGTGTCCAGTGGCTGAGGAGTCTGGGGGAGAGAGCACACCTGGCATAGGAGGTCACATTGTAGGTGGGCCTCTTGGTCCTGGATGGAGTTCTTGTCTGACTGTTGTTAAGTGCTGTGTGACTCATAGTTACCCTGTATAGAGTTTGTGAGGAGTGGCTGGTGGGTTTAAATCACTGACTTTGCTATTCAAATTGACCCAGAGGCCCACTGCTTGACTCCAGGACTTGTCTGACTAGAAGGTGGCATTTACTGTCACCAGGAGGTATTGTGTCAAGCTTCCAAACCCTGGGCTGGTGTACACCAGGCAAGTGCTCCCCAAGGGTGTGCCTTCAACCACATATGGAACGGTGGTACATAGGGGCGGTGTCATGGGATGCTAGGTGGGTGAGGACAGTTGCTGGCCATATTCCTGGTCACTTGGAGCAAGGGGACCAACTTGTGAGGTTCTAAGGTAGCAGAGCTGATGATCAGGTCTGTGTTTTGATTTAATGTTGCTTGCAAAAGTTCAAAATGGCCCCACAGTCTCAGGCCAGCTGTTCTGTTTGTTATCTTATTTGCCATTTTTGTTCAGTTTCTACTAGTCAGTATTCAGTTTTCTTTTCTGTGCGTTTCTCTGTAGCTCAGGGCTTCAGGATTATCAATCATATCTGCTTCATTTGGTCTCTTGTGTAAAAGTTCTGGGTAGCCTTGTCTGTTGATTCTATGATCTTGCCAACTTGAAGTTTGTATGAACCAAACAGCTCATAAAAGACTTTTTGTTAAGTGGCATTGAGTTGATTCCAACTCATATGGACCCTGTGTAGGGTTTACAAGGATCAGCTGGTGAGCTTGAATCCCCGCAATTGCTCTTCAAATAGACTTAACCTGCAGTACCACATCCAGACGTTAGGGTCTTAATTTTAAGATGTTTTAAGAACTGTGATTCTGTTAATATAACCAAAAGTATTTGTGAAAATAATTTAAAAGCACGGTTTAAAGAAATTGCACATTCATGTGAGGGAATATGATATGAGGGTAGGTTAAAAAGTATTTCTATGAAATCATAGAAACCTTTACTAAATAAAAATATCAAAATGTGGAGCTGTTGTTTCTGGGCATATCCTTTACTGAGGTCTGTATACTTCTGAAGGTGGTGGTTCCATCTTTCTAATCCTTCCATAGTACAGTGCTATGGGTTAATGCTCTGGATTGCAAGGTCGGGTTGAACCACAAGGTTGGTAGTTCAAACTTAACTAGCCGCCCCTCAGATACCCTATATAGGGTTGCTGTGAATCAAAACAGACTTGACAGCATTTAATAGCAACAGAAACTCTTACCTGAAGAATTCTACTGTCTTTGATTTATACCAATTCAAAAGGAGGACTTTGGTGTTCTTAAGGGATGCAAGTCATGTTCCTTTTAAATGTTCTTTGAGTTTGGGGAACAGAATGAAGTCTAAACAGACAAGACCAGGGCTATAGGGTGGAAGAGGTTTTATTGTTGGTAGGTGCCATTGAGTCAGTACTGATTCATAGTGACCCTATGCACAATAGAATGAAATACTACCCAGTCCTGTGCTAACCTCACAATCCTTGCTAGAGTCCATTGCTGCTGTCACTGCCCATACACCTTATTGAGGGTCTTCCTCTTTTACTTGAACACTCCACTTTACCAAGCATGATATTCTTCTTCAGGGACTGGTCCCTCCTGACAACATGCCCAAAGTATGAGAGTCTGGTCATCCTGGCTTCCAAGAGCATTTTGGCTGTACTTCTTCCAACACAGATCAGTTTGTTCTTTTGGCAGCCCATGGTACTTTAATATTCTCCCCAACACCATAACTCAGGTACATCAATTCTTCTATGGTCTTCTTTATTCCCTGTCCAGCTTTCACATGCATGTGAGGTTATTGAAAATACCATGGCTTAGATCAGGCACACTTTAGTCCTCAAACTGACGTGTTTGCCTTGAACACTTTAAAGAGGTCTTGTGTACAGGATTTGCCTAATGCAGTACGTAGTTTGATTTCTCGACTTCTACTTCCATGAGTGTTGATAGTTGATCCAAGCAAAATGAAGTCCTTAACAACTTCAGTCTTTTCTCCATTTATATGGATGTTGTTTATTGGTCCAGTAGTGAGGATTTTTGTTTTCTTTACATTGATGTGCAACCCATACCAAACAAAGGCTGTGATCTTTAATCTTCATCAGTAAGTATTTTAAGTCCGCTTAGTTTTCAGCAAGCAAGGTTGTGTCATCTGCATATCTCAGATTGTTGATGAATCTTCCTTCAATCCTAATGCCTCATTGTTCTTCATATAATCCAGTTTCTTGGATTACATGTTCAGCATACAGATTGAATAAGTATGATGAAAGAATACAGCCCAGGTGCATACCTTCAAACTTCTTTCTAATAAGCCCTGTGATTGTCCTGTGTCCTTTGATAAAATTTATCAAGATGACCCCTTTAGAATTCTAAAACACAGTTGCCATAACTTACTGAGCTGACTGACCTCTCTGCCTTGAGTTTAACTAACCCAACAGATCCCTTTGGGAGCCGCTGTTTGGTTTGGACTTTTTTTTAAAATGTACCCTGAGGAGACTAAGACAGAGATCTGATTGCGGAGACATATTTCAATATGTTTTATTTAGTTAGAATCCTAGTAGCAGTACTTTTTTATTTGCCATTGCATAATCATTAATAATGTTTTAGAAAAATAGTGATGGAGGAAATGCTTAAATTTTGTTAAAATTCTTTCTCTGGTGTTCCAGTTAAGACTATTAAAGTGGCCTTTAAAACATTATGGAAAAATTGAATGAAAAGATAATGTAATTTTTCTATTAATTTACATGAAGTCCCCTCATATTTACAAAAAGAAATTTGAAAGAAAATATATGTTTGGAAGCATAAAAATTTTCTTTCTATTTCAGCTAACCTTCCAGTGCCTACTATTGCAGCCATAGATGGACTCGCATTAGGTGGTGGTCTTGAACTGGCTTTAGCATGTGATATAAGAGTGGCAGGTGAGAATTAATCCTATAAAAAAAAACTGTAATGATAGATTTTGCTGGGAATTTAAAATCTGAATATCATTAATGTGAGCCCTGGTATGGTGCTGTAGGAAAAAGCACTGGACTGCAAGGTCAGTTTGAACCACAAAGTCAGTGGTTCATACTCATCCCTGGTGTGGTGCTATAGGACAAGCTCTGGACTACTAACTACAAGTTTGGCAGTTCAAACCCACCAACTGCCATTTCTCAGAAACCCTGTGTAGGGTTGCTATGATTCAAAAACAACAACAATATGAAGTAATAATGAAAATGATTAGTGCTGCTCAAGAGTGTTGACCAATCACTATTCTAAGTACGTGGTGTGTATTAACTCACTTAATTTTCCTGACAACCCTGTGAGATAGGGACTTTGTTGTACATAAAGAAATTGGAGAACGAGTGGCAAATAGCAGGCCTAAAAACCCAGCCAGAATTTTAGCCCAGGCATTCCAACCCACACTCCCGTTGTCCTGTCCCAGAATGTTGTAGACAGAGCTGCTGTTTTTATTGTTTGTCCACACTCTTCTGTGTAGTTTCAGCTTTTGTCTGTGTCCTTGTTTTCGTAACAAGTGTACCATAGGAACAGGTTCTGAGACTGAGAACTAGGAGAAGCAGGCAGCAAATTGCCACTGTTCTCACTGTCACTTCTGATGGAAGTAAATTATTGAAAGCCAAGTCAGCACAATTCATATTTTTAATAATTTATGATGACAGTTCCTTGAGATTTGTAGCTGTAGTCCACGTGTACATTACCCCCTTTCTGCTGTATTTCAGGTTCCTATTTTCTTCTATAAAATAAAGACTATAAAATACATGTATCCATTTCTAAAATAATGCAGAATATGGGATTTTAGTTGTGGGAAATAGTTCAAATGCATTTGGATATGCAAATAAAGAAATAATTAAGTTGTGAAAACAAACAAGGAGAGGAACTCTGTCCAGCTTTTAGGGTAGTAAACCCATTTGTCAGAAAGTAACTAGAGCTCTGTTCTTGAAGAGGTGCCATATAAAATATGATAGATTATGCAGTTGGATCTGGGGCAGTTGAGTAACTCATGCTTATCAGAAACAATCTCTCTCCCAACTCTGAGTAATTAATAACATATAAGCCTTCTAAGACAGCTTGGCACTTGTTGTTGGTGGTTATGTGCCATGGATTTCATACCGACCCATAGCGACCCTGCGTAGGGTTTTCGAGGCTATACATCTTTACAGGAGCAGAAAGCCTCATGTTTCTCCTGCAGAACAGCTGGTAGTTTTGAACTGCTGACCTTGAGGTTAGCAGCTTGACTTATAACGAGCTGGTAGTTTCGAACTGCTGATCTTGAGTTTAGCAGCCTGACCTGTAACCAGAGCACATCAGGTCTAAATACATTTTGAAGTGTTTTATTTTTAAATTATGACACACATACACACACATATATATACTTATAAACCTTTCCAAGTCATTATATTTGAATTTGATAATATGAATGCTGATTAATTTGTTTTTGTTTTTTTTTTTAAGCTTCCTCTGCAAAAATGGGCCTGGTAGAAACAAAGTTGGCAATTATTCCTGGTGCAGGTATGAATTGTTAACAACTGTCTCTCAATTCTCAAATACAAGGTATAAGACAAAAAGGTGTTCATTGAAAAGGTTATTATCAAGCACAGCATTTAGATAAAGACACTAATGCTATGTTGTTGCTTGTTCCCTCTCAAAGTTCTTCTTCAGATATGTTCTTTTTTAGCTCATGTAGGTGGTAAAGGCAGTATACTCTGGTTGTTGGTCTTTTTCATCCTGTCTCCCTGTGCTTCTGTATATTTAAAAAATTTTTAGATTATTATATGAATCACTTTTTTATCAATGGATCTGTTTCTGAAAAGTATGACACATATATTTTGGTATTTGCTGTGTGAATATAAATGCATTTATCTTCACAGTCAAACAGGAGTGTGGGAGGAATGGGTTCCAAAGCTTGTATTTCTCAGCAGGACAAAGATCACGTTGAGTGAGTAGATAGAATTGGGAGTATTTCTTGTTATTACAAAAATATGTGAGCTTCTTCTGCTCAAAGAATCATTTAAGAAAGCACTTTCCTCAGCATTTATAACGAAATCTTTTCTCACCTGAGAAATTGAAATCTTTTATAATTTTGTTTGATTTAGAGACTTTGGAGCTATTTTTTAAAAGTACACTTCATTTAAGTGTGTGCATATAAAATCAAACTCACTGCCATTGAGTCAACTCTGACTCATAGTACCCCAGTTTAGAGTTTCTGAGGCTGTAAATTTTTATAGGAGCTGAAAACCTCATTTCTACCTCGGAGCAGCTGGTGATAAAGCCTGACCATTGATAAAGCCAATATTCAGAGACAGAAATCAGAGCAAAGAGCAAAGCGCTTATTGAGTATCCATACCCAGGAGATCAAGAGATAGCAAATCTCCCAGATTTCACTCCCCGAGGAAAAATGAGGAAAGTTTTTATAGGGATTTTGGGTTTCAGGTAGTGGTGCCCCCCACTCCCCAACTTCAGGAATTCTCTGTTTGTTTATTCAGTGTCCTGTTGGTTGTCCTAGTCAATCTGTCTCTGGCCGACACCATTAATCTCTCCAGGTTGTGGTTATCCATGGCCATCAAAGATGATATATGGTGGTTTCAGTTACTGAATAGTTCTATCCTTGGGGTAGGGTTTGGCTATTAATTAAAGAAAAATAAGTGATGACTTTGAGAGGAAACTGTTGTATTATGATGGTGGGATGGCCATTCAGACCTTCTTCTATTATATTTCTCTGGCCAGGCTTAAAACCCTTTTAACACCTTTGAAATTCTCATTGTCCCATTTCACTTTGTACATAAAGTAAATGAAAATTTATTAGTGTATGAATGGAATAACAGTAACACTGTAAAAATTAAAGACAATATGGACAATTTTAGATATGCCTGAAAGAAAGGTTTTTAATAAGTTGAGTTTTTTTTTTTTTTTTTCCCTTTCTGTTCAAACTCTTTTAATCAATGTTCCCAACCATTACTGACCTGACCTTTCCCATGTGTCTCAGGAACATAGAGGTGAAGGATTTAGTCCTGTATTGTTGATTAAGACAAAGGTTTCCAGAAAAGGTCATTAACATTGTTTGGGGCAATCATGTCCCAAGATGTAAGGCATTGTGATTTACTGGGACATAAATTGTATCCCCAGGAGCTCTGGTAGCATAGTGGTTACGAATTAGGCTGCTAACCTCAAGGTCGGCAGTTCGAAACTACCAGCTGTTCCACGGGAGAAAGATGAGGCATTCTGCTCCTGTAAAGATTTGCAGCCTCCGAAACCCTGTGCAGGGTCGCTATGAGTCAGAACTGACTCCATGGTACTCAGGTACTCAACAACAACTAGAACAAACTGTATCCCCAGATGAGAGAACCGTAAAACTCTGAGAAAAGAATGTAGCAATGCAGATGGATTGATACCTAGAGGGGTATAAGGGTTTGGACTTTATGGGAGGAAAGCAAGGCAGTCTTTCAGAGAAGAATTCTTGTTGCCTTCCAGATATGCCAATAAAATGCACATTGATTCTCACCCTGTCTCTAATAGTGCCTGGTGGTCAGACTTTTGTCTGATAACATGCCTATATGAATATGTTGGAGTCCTGGTGTGGCACTGTAGATTAAACACTAGGGCTAAACACAGGTTGGCAATTTAAACCCATCAGTTTCTCCTCAGAAACCCTATATAGGGTTGCTATGAGTCGGGAACCTACACAGTGGCACTTAACAACAATGAATGAGTAGGTTAAAATTGTGTGCTTGACTTTATTATTATAATGGGTTTATCCTTATTAGAGTATTATTGAGTTTTGCCAAGCTGATTTTGACTCATAGTAGCCCTATGTGACCTGGTTTCTTGGCTTCACTGTAAGTTATAGTGAAATTGAAGTCCACCCAAATCAATCTGTAGCACTCACTATATATTCTATCAGTAATCCATGATAATGCTATTTTAATAGGCTAAAAATATTTAATATCAACTTATGACCTCTGGTGTGGTGCTCTGGAGCACTGTGAACTACAAAGTTGGCAGTTCAAACCCACCAGCTGCCCCTTTGAAACCCTATACAGGTATGCTATGATTTGGAACTGACTTAATGGTACTTAACAACAACAGTATTCTACCATGCCTTTCTTTTTTTTTTTAATGTTTTATTGTGTATTGTGTGATAATCTACATGGGGGAACATCAGTTTTACATTCATTCCATCATACATCGTCTCATTGCCATAGTTACCATCCCGTCCATGTATTATCACCCAGCCAAAGGGTATACCCTACAATCCTGTCCACCCTCCCCTCACGGTCCTCAGCACACAGCCGTTCTCCCTCCCTGGATCCCCAGTCCCCTGGCACTCCATCTCTTCGCGTTGTCCTCTCTCTTCACATCATCCTCTCTGTCTCAGTCTCTGTCCTCATTGCTCCTCTGGATAGGGTCCCACTCTCCGCTTTTCTCCATTGATGGTCCCAGGGCCCTGCGATCCTACACTGAAAGGTTAATCACTCCCCTCCTTACTATAAAATGTACACCTTTATATTACCAGTCCTCACAATCAGTCCTGGTGACAATCATTCACCCTTGCATCCCAAGGGACCCATCCACATTTCTTTTCATCTGCCCCTCCCAGACAGGTCGGACACTACTCACTGGAGACTCCACCATCCTCACCGCCCTGTGGATCTAGGTTCCCTCTTGAAAGCTTGTAAGCCAGTCACTTCTTACCTTTGTATCCCTTCTCCCATTTTTGATTAGTCAGTGTTCAGGTTGCCCATCCCTATCTACTCTTTGTGCGGAGGGGGTGGTAATAATTCTTGGAGCAGGGATTTGTTTCCACTTTTGAGCTGCTGCATTTATACATGGATGTCCAGTTTATCAGACTGTATCAGATGACGCTTTTTTTTTTTCCCCTCCGCTTTCTTCTTCTTCTGGTTGAGCTTTGTTCGTCCCATCATTGGAGCCATGGCAAGTGGGTATCATCTGCAGGTGTGGGTGTTCCTGCGTCTGTCCGCCCGCTTCTTATCGGTTGGTCACTTCAGTCTCCTCTCTAGTCCTCTGTGGTTGTGTCGCTGACTCTGAGCCCTTGAGTCCCCAGGTCTTTCCTCACTGCTGGCCGACCAGGTCTCTACCTGGGATCACCATAGTCTGCTGAACGATGCAGGGCTTAGCTCGCTGCTTCTTTGATGTTCTTCTGTCACTTCTCTTTATGAGTGACGTGTGGTCGCCAATCAGAACGTGTTTTCCCATTGTGTCTTAGTCTTGGAGGTGGATTTGCGCTGAGAGGACCCGATTGCTTGCCTTGATAGCTCCTGGGCAGAGAGCTTGCTTGTTCTTGTGGTAACAGTCAGACTGCCCTTGTTGTTTTGCATTTTTCCTGTAGGACCTTCTTCCAAGAAGTGTCTTCTGGATTTCTGACTGCTCCAGGCTGGTCTGCTTGTCCTTTCAAGAGGAAAGTTTTCCTTCTCTGATGGTCTGGATGAGGTTCAGGCTTCCTTCGAAAGTTTTATGCAATGCAGAGGCTCCTCAGGAGACCTCCTTCACTAGACACATTGTAGCCCCATTTTAGGTATTCCAATTAGTTATAGGCAGAAGACAGACTTACAAGCTTTCTATGGTGATATTTCTGGCTATTCCTTTCACTCTCCCTCCAGTGACTGTTTTATATTATAATGCATGGAAAACCAAGGTTCAAAAGCTAGCCAAGAACTAGAGTGATGCGGCGCTTCCCTGACCAGGCAACTCAGGTAGGGAAGTCTCCGGGGAAAAGGGGCAGAATCGCACATAGGAAACCACTGTCTAGCAGACAGACAGCCTTTGAACAAACATAAGATCTTATATTTCAACTGTCTGAACTCGTTTTTTTAAAAGATCAAATTACTGACGAATTACAGGCATTTTAAGCTTTTGCCTGCCTGCATGTGGCTCCTGCTTCTGCACCTGCACCAGGAAGTGCCTCTGCCCCCTGCAGACACTGGAATGCAGGGCGAGAGCAACCCCACTTAGGAGGCTGCATTTCCAGAAAAAAGGAAGCATAAACTAACAAAGCCGAACAAATAGAGAGGGATACTGACGCGTATATCAGGAAATTCGGTGTACCCACGGTGCAGAGAGACTTAGAGAAGCATTCTTTACGTCATCAAATACGGACACTGCCTCCCTCCAGCCATTACCCCAGCCCTCTACAACCCCATCCTAGACCAGCACTCTGCCAAGCCACTCAGGCTTAGGAACGCCCAAGGCACAAGCCTGCCCACTGAGGCCAAGGCCCTCCCAAGGGCCAGACACTCCCACTGAGGCCAAGGCCTGCCCTGAGGCCCAACCTGCCCACAGACTGGTCACAAAGGCTCAGGCCCAACCAAGGCCCAAATCACATACCCACCGCCGCTGAGGACCAGGGCCCCCCAAGGCCCAACCCGCCGCACAGCCAGGTTGCTGTGACCCAGTGCCCCTGAGACCCAACCTGCCTGAGGACCAAACAACCCGCCCGAGGCCCAACCTTCCTGCAGCCCAGTCGCTGACATCCAGGCCCACAGAGGCCCAAAGCGCCCCGCCGAGGCACAAATCACCCGCCTGAGGCCCAACCCTCCTACAGCCCGGTCGCTGATGTCCAGGCCCACAGAGGCCCAACCCGCT
>NW_006408861.1:405486-406716 GCF_000296735.1 Chrysochloris asiatica | reverse complement strand
GAAGAACAATTGGGCATGTTCGAAAGGGCTAAAAGTAATAGAGATAAAGGATGATATATGCATAGCCTTGGAACGGCAGGGCTCTGAGGTACAAAGATTGAGTCATGCTTGGAATGTGGGGACAATCATGTTAAGATGCTTGACAGTTTTTGTTTGTTTGTTTTAATCTTGGTTTCCCTTGCATTATAATATAGAGTAGACATTAGAGAGGGAGTGAAAGGAATAGTCAGAAACACCACACTCACTAGAAGGCTTGTAAGTCCGTCTTCTGCCTTAGACTGATTGGAATACCTAAAATGGGGCTATAGTGTACCCAGTGAACGAGGCTTCTTGTGGAGCATTTGCAATACATAAAACTATAGGTAGAAACCGGAACCACATCCAGATCTCCAGAGATGAGAAATCTCCACTTGAAAGGATGAGCAGACCAGCCTGGAGCGGCTAGAAGAATAAAAGATACCTCTTGAAAGAAAGACCTGCAGGAAAAATGGAGGCAGATGGGCTGTTACTATAAGAACAAACAAATCGCTTCCCTAGAAAATATCAAGGCAAGTGGCCAGGACCTCTCAACGCAACCCCCCTTCCAAGACTAAGACTTAACGGAAATACACGCTCTAATTGGTGGCCACACACATCACCTATGGGAGGAAGTGGGGTAAAAGCAGCAATGAAGTGGCAAGCTAAGCCCTATAATGTTCAGTGGACTTCTTTGGACCCAGTTGGGGACCTGGTTGGCATGCAGTGTGAAGAGGCCTGGGGACTCTTGGGCCCAGAGACAGTGGTGTGGCCACGGAGGACTCAAGAGGAGAGTGGAGCTACAGGCTGATGGGAAGAGAGGACATATGCACAGGAGTGCCCACACTTGCAGATGATACCCATGTGACCTGGACCAGATGACTGGATGATCAGAGTTCAACCAGGAGAGGAAAGACGAGGGGGAAAAAAAAAAGAGTGAGCTGATACAGTCTGATGAACTTGAACTTGACTTATACCTATGGAGCAGCAACTCAAAAGAGGGAACAAATCCTCACAGCAAGAAACATTGACACACACCCCCACACACAGAATGGATGGAGAAGGGCAGCTTGCACATTGGATACTCAAATGGGGAGTGGGGGACTACAAAGGCAAGAAGTGACTGGCTTACAAGCTTTTAAGAGGAAACTTGCTGCTAGGGAGCATGGCAGAAGGCAGAATCTCCAGAAGGTACTATTCAATCTGTCTGGGTGG
>NW_006408861.1:403120-404406 GCF_000296735.1 Chrysochloris asiatica | reverse complement strand
CTTTTGTGATTGACTAATTTCACTCAACATAATGTCCTTAAGGTTCATCCATGTTCGGAAGTGGCATGTAGCTTCCTTGTTATTTTTCAAGTTAGCATAGTACTCCATTGTGTGTATGTACCACAGCTTGCTTATGCATTCTTCAGTTGATGGGAACTTTGGCTGTCTCCATATTTTTGCTATTGTAAGTAGTGCAGCTATGAACATTGGTGTACATATATCTTCCTATGTTGTGGCTCGTTTGTCTTGTGGGTAAATACCAAGTAGAGGTATTACTGGATCGAATGGTATTTCTATTTTCAACCTTCTGAGAAAGCGTCATATTGCTTTCCAGAGAGGTTGGACCATTTTGCAGTCCCACCAACTATGCAAGAGTGTCCCAGTCTCTCCACATCCCCGCCAGCATTTATTGTCCTCAACTTTTTTGATCTTCGCTGTTATTGCTGGTGTGAGATGGTATCTCATTGTTGTTTTGATTTGCATCTCTCTAATGGCTAGTGATCATGAACACCTCTTCATATGTTTGTTGGATGCCCGGATCTCCTCCCTGGTGAAGTGTCTGTTCATATCCTGTGCCCATTTCTTGATTGGGTTATTTGTCTTGGTTTTGTAGATGTGCAGTATTATTATCAGATATGTTGTTACCGAAGATTTTTTCCCAGTCTGTGGGTTCTCTTTTTACTCTCTTGGTGAAGTCTTTTGATGAACACAAGTTTTCAATTTTTAGTATGTCCCACTCATCTGTTTTGTCTATTTTTGCTCATGTACTTTTCAAAATGTATGGCAGCCTGTCTATGCCCTGAATTAGTGTCCTCACGTTTGTCCCTATTTTTTCATTGATGATCTTCATAATTTTGGAATTCACATTTAGGTCTTTGTTCCATGATGAATTCGTTTTTGTGTATGGTGTGAGGTAAAGGTCTTGTTTCAGTCTTTTACATATTGCTTTCCAGTTCTCCCAGCACCATTTATTAAAAAGATTGTCTTTTTCCCATGCAATGTGTCTAGGCATTTTGTCGAAAATCATTTGGCTGTAGGTGGTTGGGTCGATATCTGGATTCTCAATTCGATTCCATTGATCAATGTCTCTTTCATTATACCAGTACCAGGCTGTTTTTACCACCGTAGCTGTGTAGTAAAGTTTGAAATCGGGAGTGAGGACCTCCAACCTTGTTCTTCCTTTTTAGCCGTGCTTTGCTTACTTATCCTGGGTCTCTTTCCTTTCCATATAAAATTAGTAATTGTCCTTTCCATCTCTTTGAAGAATGTTGTTGGAATCTGGATTG
>NW_006408861.1:397467-402065 GCF_000296735.1 Chrysochloris asiatica | reverse complement strand
TTGATGATCTGGTCAATTTCTTCTTTTGTTATGGGTTTGTTCAGATTTTCTACTTCACTCTGAGTTAGTTTAGGTAGGTAGTGTTTTTCTAGAAATGTATCCATCCGATCCAAATTTTCGAATTTGTTGGAGTACAGCTCTTCGTAGTATTCTGTTATTATCTTTTTTATTTCGTTTGGTTCTGTTGTGACTTCAACTGTGTGGTTTCTAATGCGATTGGTTTGCATCCTCTCCCTCTTTTCTTTAGTTAGTTTTGCCAATGGTTTGTCAATTTTATTGATTCTTTCAAAGAACCAGCTTCTTGTCCTGTTGATTCTTTCTATAATTTTTTGGTTTTCCATCTCATTTATTTCTGCTCTGATCTTTATTATTTCCCTCTTTTTGGTGACTGTAGGTTCCCTCTGATGGTCTACTTCTATTTGTTGAAGGTGCTTTGTTAACGTGTTGATTTTGTCTCTTTCCTCTTTTTGGATGTGTGCTTTTATCTCACTAAATTGACCTCTCAGGACTGCTTTCACCGTGTCCCAGATTTGGTATGTTGTGTTTTCATTCTCGTTTGTTTCTAGGAACTTTGTAATTTCACGTTTAATTTCTTCTTTTACCCAGTCGCTTTTTAGCAAGGTGTTGTTCAGTTTCCATGTATTCGACTTTATTGATTTGGGCTTTTTATTGTTGATTTCTAGTCTTATAACGTTGTGGTCTGAGAAGATGCCCTGTAGAGTTTTGATGGTTGTGAATTTATGGAATCTTGGTTTGTGGCCTAACTCATGGTCAATTCATGCGCACTGGAGAAGAATGTGAATTGTGACGGTGTTGGGTAGAATGCTTTGTATATATCTATGAGGTCAAGTTGGTTGATTGTGTTGTTAAGTTCCTCTGTGGCATTGTCGAGTTTCTTTCTGGTTGTTCTATCCCTTTTTGAGAGTGATGTGTTGAAATCTCGAACTATAATTGTGGATTTATCTATTTCTTTCTTCCAATTCCATTAAGGTTTGCTTAATGTATCTTGGTGCTCTTTCATTGGGAGTGTAGATGTTTATTATGGTTATGTTTTCTTGTTCAATTAACCCTTTGATCATAAGATAGTGTCCTTCTTTGTCTCTTATGCATGTTTTTATCTTAAAGTCTACTTTGTTGGAGTTTAGTATTGCGACTCCTGCTTGTTTAGAGCTGTTGTTGGCTTGGTAAGTCGTTTTCCATCCTTTGACTCAGTCTGTTTTTGTCTTTGTGTGTAAAATGTGTCTCTTGGAGGCAGCATATTGATGGATCTTGTTTTTTTATCCATTCTGACACTCTTTGTCTCTTCACTGGTGCATTCAGTCCATTTACGGTCAATGTAATTTTTGATAGGTGTGAGTTGATACTGTCATTGTGTTACTTTTTTGGTGGTGTTGTTCGTTCTTTGGTTCTGCTTACCTTCTTGTATTGGGTTTGTGGTTTTTGAGTTGATTCTGGTTGGTTTCTTCCTAGCTTCTTTGTTTGGTTGTTCTGTTTGGGAATTCATGTTCATGATCTGTTGTGGGTGTTAACTTTCTTTGGAGTTACC
The DNA here is from genome assembly GCF_000296735.1 of Chrysochloris asiatica. NCBI lineage: Eukaryota > Metazoa > Chordata > Mammalia > Afrosoricida > Chrysochloridae > Chrysochloris > Chrysochloris asiatica. The sequence continues at coordinate 400,519 of NW_006408861.1, read as the reverse complement.
TTGTAGGCTACTAGATTTTCTCTGCATTTAGGATATTCCGTTGCAAACTGTAATTTACTTGGCATCTCCAAGTGTTTGTCCCTTCTTTGACGTTGATATGTTTATGTCTTTCAGTTGATCTCTGGGTTCCCTTGATTTTGTTGTATTCTTGTTTTGTTCTGAACTCTGCTTTCTGTTGACTGTGTACCAGGTGGTGTTGCCGTACCTGTCAATCTCTGTTTGTTGTCTATTCTTGTTGGTTCTGCATCCCCAGAACTCCCGTTAGGATGTTTTGAAGTGCTGGGTTGGTTTTGATAAATTCCCTCAGATTCTGTTTATTCTGGAGTGTTTTGATCGTGCCATCGTATTTGATTGATAGTTTTTCTGGATAGATGATTCTTGGTTGACAGTTTTTTTCTTGCAGGGTTTTGTATATGTCTCCCCATTGCCTTCTTGCCTGCATGGTTTGTTCTGAATAGTCAGCACTTAATCTATTTTGTTTGCCTTTATAAGTTATTTTCCTCTTCTCCCTGGCTGCTCTTAGTATTTTTTCCTTATCTTTGGTTTTGAAGAGTTTGATTATTATATGTCTTGTAGATTTTCTTTTGGGGTCTATCCTTTCTGGGAAACATTGGGGTTCTTGAATGTATTTTTTCTCATCTTTAATGATGTTAGGGAAGTTTTCCTCTAGAAGCTCTTCCACTGTCTCCTCTGTAGATTTCCTTGATTCTTCTTGTTCCGGAATGCCAATAATTCTTACATTATTCCTCTTCATGTTATCCAGCATGTATCTTAGATTGTCTTCAGATCATTTTATCTTTTTAGCTGTTTGGTGTTCTATCTTGGCTGTACTGACAGATTTGTCTTCCAGCTCGCTAGTTCTGGCTTCCATCTCTTCCAGTCTGCTCCTTTCCCCTTTCAGTCTATTGTCTATTTCTGATATCTTGTTATTGATCATCTGGACATCCTTTTGCAGGTTTTGAATTGTTTACAATGCTGTGTCAATCCTATTAGATTGTTCCTGCAGGATTCTGGTTACTTCTTCCTTGTTCTCCTCCACCCCTTTTCGGAGTATTTGAATTTGTTTCCATATCATTCTTCTGAATTCCCTCTCAGGCAAATCCAGAACCCGCTCTTCCTCCTCTATAATATCTTTGTCTGTCTCTAGCTCATTTGTATCTGCTGCCTTTTTCTGCTTTTGGAGATGCTTAACTAATGTTAATTGTTTCTTGTTGGGCATGATTATTCTTATTTTGTTGTAATTATTCTTGCTACAATCAGGAGGTAGGCGTCTGATGCTGTCCGAGAGTCACTGTATTTCTGTTGCTCTCTGCGCCCCGGTTAAACTTGTTTTCCCTGCCTGCTATACACCTTGAGATTTCAAGCTAAGGCAGAGAACTCTCCTGTGGTTTTTGTCCGCTTGAGATTCTCCGTTTGGGCTGGCTCTAACCCCACCCTCAAAGCTCTACAGGAGCCGGGACAGTCACTGACTGCAGTGGCGGGTGAAAGTTCAAAATGCCAAAAAGCCGCTCGGGCTGGCGGGTGGAGTCCGCGTCTGATGACTTCTGAAAGTCACTGTATTTCTGTTTCTCTCTCTGCGCCCTGGTTAAACTAGTTTTCCCTGCCTGCTACAGGCCTTGAGATTTAAAGGTGGGGCAGAGAACTCTCCTGTGGCTTTTGTCTGCTTGAGATTCCCCATTTAGGCAAGCTCTAGCCCCGCCCTCAAAGCTCTAAGGATCTGGGGCAGTCACTGCCCGCAGTGGCGGGTGAAAGTTCAAAATGCCAAAAAGCCACTCGGGCTGGTGGGTGGAGTCCGTGTTTGATGGCTTCTGAAAGTCACCATATTTCTGTTTCTCTCTGCTCTCTGGTCAAACTCTTTTTCCCTGCCTGCCACATGCCCCGAGAGTTCAAGGTGGGGCAGAGAACTACCCTGCGTCTTTTGTCTGATTGAGACTCCCTGTTTGTGCTGGCTCTAGCCCCACCCTCAAAGCTCTGAGGAGCTGGGGCAGTTGCTGCCCTTAGTGGCGAGCGAAAGTTCAAAATGCCAAAAATTCCTCCGTGGCGTGAATTTTTGAAAAAGCTCATAGAGGAGGCAGATGCCCTGAGCCTTATGATGATTTGAGGGTTTTGAGTCCACTACTGGATGGCCTCCTGCTTAAGATCTCCCCCTTTGTCCTTGGAGCCCTCCTTACCCGTGTAGTCTTGCCTCAGTGGGGTACCGGAAGTCTCTACCATGCCTTTCTTTTTCAGTGACTAATTGAAGCACTTGAGATAGAATTTGTACGATAATGGATGCAATTGAAAAGAATTGTCAGATAACAAGTGAAATAAAATAAGATTTAGACTACGGATTGTGTGACATGTTTTTGAGATTCTTATAAATAAGGAATTCTAAGTACTGAGGATATAACTTTTTGTAGCTAGAATAAACTAGGCCTAAAAAAACTAAACCTATTCAGACCTACTGCTGTCAAGTTGATTCTTACTTAGAGTGACCCTGTATAGGATTCTAAGACTGTAAATCCTTATAACATAGATGACTTCATCTTTTCTCTTGGAGTTGTTGGTGGGTTTGAATGGCCAGTCTTGTGGTTAGCAGCCCAATGCCAAATTCACAGCACCACCAGGCCTTTTAATGTTGTTTAAGTTCTTTTTTAAATAAGAGATTAGCAGGTGGCAATGGTATGGCACTGTGGATTGATGCGCTGGGTTGCAAAATCAGTTTGAACAGCAAGGGTAGCGGTTCAAGCTCACCAGTTGCTCCTTGGAAATCCTATACAGGGTTGCTATGGGTTAGAACCAACTCAACAGCACTTAACAACAACAGGTGACAATAGTTGGGCTTGTGAAGAAGCTGAACTTGATAATTTGGATATTTAGCATGTCTTAAATATGACAAGTTTTAAGTACTGAAACTACAGAAAGGTATAACAGTTGTATTGAGAGTACTATTTGATTTGATATAAATGAAAGATTAATGAGTGATAGCTATAATTCTTTCCATCTTTTCTCCACATGGTATTGTTTTAGTGAGAAATATATAAATATTATAGAGACTCTGAATATCTAAATA
>NW_006408861.1:376519-397367 GCF_000296735.1 Chrysochloris asiatica | reverse complement strand
AAATATTATATTGTTGATAAGTACTGTGGAGTCGGTTACGACTCATAGTGACCCTGCACAGGGTTTCCGAGGCTGTAAATCTTTACGGGAGCAGAGCCTCATCTTTCTCCCGCAGAATGGCTGGTAGTTTCGAACTACCAACCGTGAGGCTAGCAGCCCAATTCTATAGAGACTCTTTATTAAGTTTTAAACAGGAGTAAAAACAAGACAAAACAAACATGGAATTACCCAGGTGAGAGAAATCATCAATATAATGACATGATGAAATTCCAAAACACACAACCACAACTGATGGGGGACTTTTATAGATAAGAAAGCTTACAGACTGTCTCTGAGGCTCTCAGGCCACCATAAAGGCAGCTATTAATAGGCATACCCAGGCAAGCTCCTGCAAGGGAGTTTCTGTTCTTCTTGTGCTGGCTGGGGGAAGTGGCCCAAAATCCACTTTCAAATACACTGTTTCTGGTTTCAGCAGTTAGGCTATCAGTGGTGCATGAGGTGGTTGTTGTTGTTGTGAAGTGCCATCAAGTCGGTGCTGACCCATAGCGACTCTGTATAGGGTTTCTGAGGAGCAGCTGGTGAGCTTGAACTGCCGACCTTGAGGTAATCAAGAAAAATTGGCATCTGAACCATTAAACTTAGGCACAAGATGGAACTAAGCTCTTTCTGGGTGGAGTTGCTCCTAGGACAAAAGCCTTCAGATTTTAAAGTCTTAAAAGCTGTATTATGAGGTTTGGAAATTAGAATTTTCTTTTATTCTGTATGGTTCTCCTCAATAGTGGATTCATTAGTTAGATCTTCTTTTTGTAAATTTGATTCTCATAGATGCAATTGCTTTTCTAATTTTTATTAATTAAATTTATTTGTCATAAACATCATAGTCCCGGTGTGGCACTGTCAGAATAAGCACTGGACTGCTAACCGTAAAGTTGGTGGTTCAAATATACCATCCATTCCTTGGAAACCCTATATAGGGTTTGAGTTTGAACTGGCTCAGTGGCACTTAAGAACAACAAACAGGAGAGTAAAGACTCTTGGTGGTGCTGTAGGATAAGCACTGGATGGTGAACCAAAAGGTTAGCGGTCTAAACTCACCAGCTGCTCTTCAAAATCTATGCAGGATCACTATGAGTTGGAAAGGACTTTATGGCACACAAGTCATTTATAAAGAATGGTGCTGCCATTTTATTATCTTTTTCTTTAATCAAAATGAGTTCAAAGTAATTGGTTTCTGTTGCTCCTTTAATATCATGAAGCTTTCAGGTTCATAGTTCATAGTTTGTGGTATTGGCTTTTTTAATAGAAAATGAATTTGGTTCTTATTCACATTTAGATGAAAAGAGATGCATACAAAATTTTTTGTTGTTTTTCATTATATTAGTATGATTATTAAAATATTCTAGATAAAGCCCTATGCTTTCAATCAACAAGTCAGTTTATTTTAAATAAGGTGTTTTTTTTTTTTTAATACATATCTAAAAGAGCTATTTCTGAAATTTTTATGTGGAAAACTTTTCCGATCCACAGACTCCATTACTCATTATTTCCTTTCTTTTCCCATTCTCACAAATGATTCTTTTTCCTCTTAATTTAAAACTGTTTTTAAAGTTGTGAGTTTTGACATTGTTAAAGTGATCTTTCCTCCTTTTGACTATAAACATTTCTGTTAACTGTCATAAATTGTCTTCTGCAGTAATGTGCCTTGGTGGAAACACTAGATGAAGGCTCTTTAAAAAATAATTGATTTTATTGAATAATTGCATCTCATGAGAAAGGAACAATACAGCACTTTAAGAAAGCAGCACTCCTTCCTTGTGGGAGAAACAGTTTTTATTTAGTAAAGCAAACAAATGGACACTGGTTCACATCAAAGAGAGAAGGCTCAGAATTTTACAAGGAGTTGTCAAATCACAAACCTTTACAACAAGAATTCTTAGGGAAACATGAATTCATGATATCCTAATAGACTTGACAGAGGCAGCATTTCTAAAGCACAGACTGTAAACATTTTAATGTGAGGGTCTTGTGATTGAATGTAGATCAGGCTATTCTAGTTAAAGTCCTTGAAATGGAATCAGCTTGAACGTTGAATCAACTGTAATTTGAAGCTTTGAAAAATAAAACAGTGTCTTCAACTTGGTGAGTCAAAGAAGCAGTTAAGATAGTGAATTTGGAGTCCCGCTCTAGTTGATAAGCACTGTACCACAAAGTTAGTTAGAATCTCAGATCAACAGTTCAGACTCACCAGCTGCTCCTCAGAAACCCTTTACATGATCACTATATACATGGTCACTATGAGTTGGAACTTACTCCATGACACTTAACAGAAAGAAGCAGTTGAGAAGTGTTTATTCCCATGGTGATGAAACCTAATACAGGCATAGTTAACTCTTTGATGAGTGGCTGTGAGCAGCCAATCAGTTGGAGAGATGCTTTCTTGGAGGTGTGACCTGCTCCTAATAGAATGGACTTGCAGGAAAGGCACTCTCTCTGTTTCACTGGAGACAGTGGACTCTACAGTTGTAAGTCATTTCCTTGATAATAAACTTCTCTTCATATTTATTCATATATATGTTTCACTGGTTTGCTTCTCTAGAAAACCCAGCCTGAGACAGTCTTTGTTTTTTGGCAAGGACTTGGAGTTTCTGAGTGAGTCTTTAGATGCTTCTCTCCATACCACAAGGTACGTAGGCCGTACTACACATTTCCTTCAGACTCCAGCTGTGGGAGCTTTCCTGTAACCACTTTGGTGTGGACCATTCTCTGGGCAGCTTGTAAGCCAGAGCTGCTGTCTTCTGGTAGCAGGAAAACATTTTAGTTTATTTTTTTGCACCAGGGTTTTATCTGACTTAGCTCTGGAGTTTATAAAATCTGATCAGATGAGTGTTCTGAACAGGGTCACATTAGAAGCATATAACTCTGCATTCAAAAAAGGGTTTGACTTTATAACTATTTGAACTTAAATTCTAAAGCACTTGGTTTGTGGAAGGTTGATTTTGGAATCTTGACGAACGTTCAAACTCTGAATTTTCTGACCATTAACCAGCACTGTGGCAGTTTTGTCCTCAAGAATAGTGTTTGAAAGTAGATTACAATGTCAGGGTGAGCCGAGCAAAGGGTAATGCTGCCCTCAAGCTTTCAGAGAGAACCTTGAAGTTGCCTGAATATGTATGTCTCTTGATGGAAACTTGCTGCATGCTATCTAAAAGTAGGGTACTGGTCGCTAGCACTTAGGGTTGCATGGCCACCGGGTCACTGTGAAGCTAGGTAGTCAAAGCCCAGAACTAATCCTGTAAGCTTTTGTCTTCTGCAGTTGTGCATGTACCCTAATCATGGTCCTTACCCTGCTTCTGTATTCCTGCCTAAAACAGTGATTAATGGATCTGTCACAAATAATGATCCTGGTGGTGCTTTTCTTTGTTCCCTAATCATAACTAAGGAACTCCCGTGTCTGACTCAGGATCATTTCTGCCTCTCTAGTGTGTGCATCAGGAGTCCTTATGTGGCGCTGTGGGTTAATGTGCTGCATTGTAAAATGGTTTGAACCACAAGGGCAGCGGTTCAAGCTCACTGGCTGCTCCTCTGAAACTCTATACAGGGCCGCTATGAGTCGGAAACGACTTGGCACTTAACAACAGCAACAACAACTGTCTACATGCTGGTGGTTTCCCTCATTCTGAGATTATTGTCTTTGTTTTGTCTTTCTCCTGTTGAAAGCTCAATAAAAGCATCTCTGGAGTCCTGGTGTGGCACTGTAACATAGGCACTGGAGTGCTAACCACAAGGTCAGCAGTTCAAACCCACTAGCTGCTCCTAGGAAATCCTATTTAGAGTAGCTATGAGTTGGAACTGACTGTACTGCACTTAACAACAATCCATGGCACTTGACAACAATAGAATATGGTAAATGTGGGCTCATTATCCCCACCGCCCCCTTAAAACAGAACTAAACCTTATTCTCCTTAGAAAAATCAATCTCTTCTAGATGCGTAATTTGACACATGGTCATAAGCATTGAAGACTGTGGCAGTGAGAAACGCAATACGTTAGAGATTTGACAAGTTCTATAAGGAACCCTGTTGGTGCTATAGAATCAGCATTGGACTGTTAACTGCAAGGTCAGCTGCTCAAACCTGTCCGCCAATCTAAGGGAGAAAGATAAGGCTTTCTGCTCCGGTAAAGATTTATAACCAAACCCAGTACTGTCCAGTCAGAATCAGCTCGATGGCAGTGGGTTTGGTTTTTTGGTTTTATAGTAATTATAGTGAGTAGAAGGAGACAGACTTTAAAGTAAGGAGTGTATCCCAGACTCAGTGTTTTGGGGTAGTGGTGGTTATGTGCCATGGAATCAATTAATAACCAGACCTCATAGATTTTTTTGCAAGTAATCTTTTTTGTGATTTGGGTGTGGGCAATGCAGTGCTGTAGGATAAGCACTGGACTGAAAGGTCGGTTTGAACCAAAAGGTTAGTGGTTCAAGCTCACCAGCTGGTCCTTGTAAACACTATACAGGGTCATTATGAGTCGGCATTGACTTGGTGGCACTTAAACAACAACAACAACAACTTGGTGTTGAAGTTGTTTTGGTTTCTGGGGCACTCTTTGAGTGTAACTTTCAAATCTGGCTGATAAGCAAGTCCAAATAGGCGCTTCCGTTTTCTTTAACTGTCATAAATGAACTCAAGTGTTAGTATTAATTAAAGGAGAAGTAGATTTGCTCTTTGAATGGCTCTTTGATTTGTAAAAAAAAAAAAAAAAAATTATTAGAATGCTGTGTCAAAGATTGACACTATTTTAATAATTCAGTTTATGCTAAATTGGTCTGCTAACTGCAAGAGTACAGTTCAAACCCATCAGGTGCTTCAAACGAGAAAGATGAGGCTGTCTATTTCCAAAAAGATTTACAGTCTTAGAAACCTTAGGGAGCAGTTCTCCTCTGCCCTAGAGAGTCACTAATGCATCAGAATCAGTCGAAAGGCAATGGATGGCACCAATTTTGAATCTGTAGAGGCAGTATAAGAAAGTATCATTTTGTAAGGGAGTAAATTTATGGGATCTGAAGAGAGTGTTTTTTTTTTTTGTTTTTTTTTTTTAATTTGTATAGAATGAAAGGGAGAATTTGGGAGTGTGGTGGCTTTATAGGATAAGCACTAGACTGCAAACCACAATGTTGGTGTTTCAAACCCACCAGCCTGTCTGCAGGAGACAGGTGAAGCTTTCTGTTTCCACAAAGATTTACAGCCTCAGAAACCCTGTATAGAGTCACAATGAGTTAGAACTGACGCCATGGTATAACAGCAGCAACAACTAAGGGTTTCTTTAGTCCAAGTTAAAACTAATGATTCAGATAATCGCATTGTCATTAGAGCATAGGTCCAGAAGGCAAAGACTGTTGTCCAGGTGAAGTCTTAAGATGTTTTCCAGGATTATAACAGGAACAGAGGGATCAGCTAACTCAGAAAACGTTCTCCACCAATATTTAAACACACACACACACATACATATATATTTATATATTATAGTGGTGGTTAGTCAGTTCTGACTCATAGCGACCCTATGAGTATAGGGTTTCCAAAGCTGTAAATCTTTATGGGAGCAGAAAGCCTCATCTTTCTCCCGTTGAACAGCTGGTAGTTTTGAACTGCTGACCTTAAGGTTTGCAGCCTGATTCGTAACCACTACACTACCAGAGCTCCTTATATTATATTTAATTTCAGTTCTTTTATCTCACCCTAGATGAGTATTCTCATTTTACGGTCCTTATCATAGGGATGTGTAAAACTTTAAGAACAACAACTTTGACATTAAGTATGAACCATAATTTTGTGTCAATGTCTTGATAACCTGACTTTTTTCTGTGTTTTCATTTTATTAGATTGGGCCAACTGTTGATGTCTTAAAAATTTTCTTTGGTGGGTGCAAATGTGCTAGTTGGGTCATGAGACTAGTCCTCTGTTGGTTCTTGAAAATGCCTTTTTGCATATCTTTTCTTTAATCCAGAGGCAACAATTAACTTGAGAAACATCATTTTACAGCTGTATTAGCGAGATTGTTTCCCTTAATTTCTTCAGTTTGGGGCATTCCCTTGGTTGGTGACCTTGTATTCAAATTAAAGGGATGTGTCTAATGGTCTGTTAATAAATCACTGATTTAGTAGTGTTATCAGATGAGGTTGTCTTAGCAAGAGTCTGGCTTTCAAGGATTTTACTGGAAGCTGCAACAGTTTAGTATGTTTTATAAGAAGCCCTGGTGGCACAGTCGTTAAGCACTTAGTTGCTAACAGATTAGCAATGTGAATCTACCATACGCTCGGTGGGAGAAAGATGTAGTAGTCTGCTTCCTTAAAGATTACAGTCTCTGATGAAGATAACATTGACCACTTAGTTAAGTGGTGACTAACTATGGATACACTTGTTAGTATTGACTTAAGAAACTTTTCAGAAAAGCAGTCTTTACTCATTACTTTATTGGTTTAAACTTTTTTCTGAATTAAACATAAAAAGAAGAAGGTAATCAGAGTACTCTCAGTTCATGGAATTAGAAGAAAAGCCCCCAGTTTTCTCTTTTCTACCAGGGTGACGAGTTTGGGGACATGACTTCACATCTAATTGTAGATTGTGTTTAGCAATAAGACAGTTTGTTGGCATGTTCTTCAGGAATTGTATTTCAAGATGTGTCTATGAAGTAATGACTGCTCTATCAACCCTGTGAGTGGGTGTTGTCCTCTACACAGTAGTCATTTGGGAAAGTTTTGCTCATAACTTTAAAAAAAAAATCCTCTTAGAATTCTAACATCAGAATCTGAGCTTATTTTGAACATCCTTTACAGTGAGTCATCTTCATCCTGTGAGGATGAACTTGATTTTCATAAATAGCAAAAGATCTTTTTGTAGCATATCTGATTAATAAGGCCACAGTATTTCAGGAAGAAGAAAAATATGGCAACACAGACTAATTTTCCTGAAGAGGCTTATATGATGTGGTGTAGTGAATTTCATAATGCCTTTTCTAGCCATAGTCTGTTACTCCCACACTGCTGGATCTAGGTAAGAGAAGGTGGGAGAAGATGATAGGATGATATGATTCAGCTGTGGATGGTAGCAGAGTTCATTGTAAAGGCTAAAAACTTGAAACTCTAGCATGGGTATAAAATGAACCATCTTAGAAGCAGGAGGGGGAATCTCAACTACCAGGGCTCTTGATCTGCTCTTGGACACAGCTATAGCAGCAGCAAAGACAACTGAAAGCAGGCTCCCATATGATATTAATATGGTGTTTGTACAGTATCCACATCACATAACATCCTGCTTGACAGAATGTATAGTGGACTTTAAGAGTGCACACACATATTCAGAATGTCCAAGCCAAAATTATTCAGCATATGAAAAACCTAGAAAAATCTCGGTTTACATGCAAGAAGATGATCAATAGATGCCATCTATGATGACAAAGATACTGAAATTACCCAGTAAAGATTTTTAAACAGCTTTATAAAAATGTTCTAAGAAGTCTAAGTAGATACTTTTGAGACAAAAGGAAATATAGAGAGTTGTGGGGGAAGGGGAGGTATCAAGAATCAACAGCTAGAAATATGAGGACTTAAAAAATATTTAAAAAATAGCTCAAATGTACAATGCGCAGGCTGAGTTGTATTATGTAATAGAGATCAGAAAGAAGAAGCAGACTTGGAAATAATGTTATTATCAATTACTCAGTTGATTAACAGAGAAAAAAGCCCGTTAAAAATGAACCCAGGGGACTTATGAAGCACTACCTATTTAACACAGTTGACCCAGAAAGAAAGTAAAAAAATGTGACAAGTATATGAAGGCTGAAAGCCTTCCAAATTTGGTAGAAGGAAAAAAAAAAGTGACAAATTTAATAATCTGAGTGAACTCAAACTAGATAAATTCAAAGAAATCCATGACTAGACATACATAATTGAATTACGTGAAACTACTTAAAAAATAAAATCCAACACATTAGTTATAGGGAAAACTAATTTGAATGACTACATTTCTCATAAAAAACTATGGAGCTCAGAAAAAAATAATTGAGCATTTCTAAAGTTTTGGAGTAAGTAGAACTGTTAGCCTGGAGTTATTTTTCCAGAGAAAATATTCTTTAGGAATTAAATAAAATAAAGGCTTCCTTAAGTTAGGAAAAATTAGAGAATTTATTGTAAGCCACCTATTCTAAAAGAAGGAAAGGAAATGTGGACCTTCAGGATGAAGAAGAACAACAGAAATAGTAAATACGGGCAGTCCTTGGGCTATAATTGTCCATCTGACTTAAGGACAACTACTTGCCCTTTAATATTTAACTTTGAAACAATTGAGCCAACCACTATTTGCAACAAATTCTTAATCACTATCCCCTTCACTTACTACATGTGCATCTTTTAAATCACTGAAAAGGCTTCAGGCTTTTTCTTGCCCTAAAGTAAGGCTAAATAAGAACTATATGCACCTGTTCTGACTCACTTAAAAATCCACTTTAAGACACAGGAAAAGGTTTCAGTCATAAGCTGGGACTGCCTGTATTTAGGTAAATTTAAATATTCTTCTCTTGAGTTCATTAAAATATGTTTAATGGTTGACAGCAAATTAAACATTATGGGATTTTAAACATATTTAATTATAAAATATATCAGCACTCTAGCATCAAAGCAAGGAGAGTAAAGGTATATGCTATGTGGGGAGGTTTCCACATTGCATTTGATGTGGTAAAATAATGATTCTAGAGAAGTAGATTCTGAAAGCTAAGTATAGGGTGTAACCCCTAGAATGACCACTGTCTGTGTGTTTCACTGCTATTCATAAGATTTCCAGTGACTAAATATTCTAAACAAAAAAAAAATCATTCCTCAACTGGAAATACTGAAGGATTCTGTGGGCATAATATTGAATTGATGTAGAAAGTATCAAAAGAAGATGGTAAGGCCATAAATGAAAAGAAAATAGGGACAAATTTGAGGGCTCTAATACAAAGCACACACAGACTACAAAACAGTGTGAAACTTACACAAACAAAACAAGACCAAAATAGATGATTGGAACAAAATAAAAATTAAAAACGTATGTGCATCAAAAGACTTTACCGAAAGAATAAACAGGGAGCCCACAGAATGGGAAAAGTCTTTTGCCATGACACATCAGACAAGGGCCTAATTTCTAAAATCTATAGGAAACTATAACACCTCTACAAGAAAAAGACAACCCAATTAACAAATGGGCATAGGACAAGAACAGACACACTTCACCAAGAAAGATTCAGGCAACCAACAAACATACTAAGAAATATTCAAGATCACTAGCCATTAGAGAGATGTACATCAAAACAACAATGAGATATCATCTCACACCAGCAATAACAGCAATGATCAAAAAAGTTGTTGTTGTTAGGTACCATCAACTCAGTACCTACTGACTCATAGCGACCTTATGCACAGTAGAATGAAACACTGCCCAATCCTGGGCCAACCTCACTTATCATTGCCAAGCTTGAGCCCATTGATGTTGCCACTTGGCCAATCCATCTCGCTGGAGGTCTTCCTCTTTTTTTCTGACTCTCCACCCTACCAAACATGATATTCTACACCAGCAACTGGTTCCTCCTGACAATATGTCCAAAGTATGACAGACGAAGTTTGGCCATCTTGGACTCCAAGGAACACTCTGGCTGCACTTCTTCTAACACAGATCTGTTGGTTCTTTTGGCAACCCATGGCACTTTCAATATTCTCCTCCAACACCATAACCCAAAAGCATCAATTCTTCTACTGTCTACCTTATTCACTGTCCAGCTTTTGCTGCATATGAGGTTATTGAAATTACCATGGCTTGAGTCAGGTGCACCCTAGTCCTCAAGCTGACATCTTTGCTCTTCAACACTTTAAAAAGGTCTTGTGCAGCAGATTTACCTATTGCAATACATCATTTGATTTCTTGACTGCTGCTTCCATGAGTGTTGAAAGTTGATCCAAGAAAAATGAAGTCCTTGACAACTTCAATCTTTTCTCTGTTGATCAGAACGTTGTTTATTTGTCCAGTGGTGAGGACTTTTTTTTCTTTATATTGAGATGTAATCCATACCGAAGGCTGTGCTCTTTGATCTTCATCAGTAAATGTTTTAAGTCCTCTTCACTTTGAGCAAGCAAGGTTGTATCATCTGCATATCGCAGGTTGTTAATGAGTCTTCCTCCAATCCTGATGCCACGTTTTTCTTCATCTAACCCAGCATCTCAGATTATTTGCTCAGCATACAGGTTAAATAAGTGTGGTTAAAGAATACAACCTTGACGCACACCTTTCTTAATTTTAAACCATTCAGTGTTCCCATGTTAAGTTCGAACAACTGCCTTTTGGTCTACGTACAGATTCCTCAAAAAAGTAGAGGACAATAAATGCTGGCGAGGATGTGGAGAGACTGGGACTCTCCGACATTGCTGATGAGATTGTAAATCTCATCCAACCACTCTGGAAAACAGTACAGCGCTTCCTCAGAAAGTTGGAAATAGAAATACCTTATGATCCAGCAATTCTTCTACTGGGTATTTATCCATAAGAAATACGAGCCATATCACGAGTACATACATTTTCACCAATGTTTATAGCAGCGCTATTTAAGCAAAATGATAAGAGACAGCCTAAGTGCCCATCAATGGAAGAATAGATAAACAAACTTTGGTATGTTTTTGTTTATATGGTACATAATATTCCACACAATGGAATATTATGCTGCCTTGAAGAATAACAAGGAAGCTGCAAGCTACCACATAACATGGATGAACCTTGAGGACATTATGCTAAGTGAAATTAGTTGGTCACAAAAGGAGAAATACTGCATCGGGCCATTATTGTAAAAGATTAAGAAAAACAACCCACTGTAAAATGGTAAAAAAAAAAAAATTCTTTGTTGGTTACCAGGGTGTAGGGCATGGGGGAAAGAAAGGAGGGGATGGTGGACTATAGGGTAGGAAATAGGCACATGATAGTTTGGGTGTTGGGGGCAATGCACAAGAAGAGGGAGGGGAATGGAAGAACAAGGTGGATGGGAGAGTATTTAGGCAGGTTTGCATAGGCTAAGTGGGACAGAGGTCAATAGTGTTGTATGCTCAACCTTGGAATAACAGGGCTTTGTGATACAGGGATTGAGGCATACAGGTTTGGATGGGTAAAAGAGGGGAAATAGTGTTAAGATGCTTGACTGTCTTATGAATCTTGGTTTCCCTTGCCTACTGTTATAAAATAGACATTTGAGGGGTGAGAAAGGAATAGCCAGAAACATCACTATAGAAAGTTTGTAAATCTCTCTTCAGTCCTTAACTGATTGGAATATCTAAAATGGGACTAGAACTAGCCCTGTGAAAGAAGCTTCCTGCAGAGCCTTTGCATTGCATAAGATTGTAGGTGAAATCCTGATCCCCATCCAGAATCTTCTGAGGTGGAAAATTTCCACTTGAAAAGACAAGCAGACCAGCCTGGAGCAGCAAGAGGAACAGAAGATACTTCTTGAAAGAAAGTCCAGCAGGAAAAATCAAAAACAGTAATGGCAGTCTGATTGACTACTACAAGAACAAGCAAGTTGTTTAACTGGGACCCATCAAGGCAAGCAATCAAGTCCTCTCAGGGAAAACCCCATTCCAAGACTGAAACTCAAAGGAAATACATGAACAGGCATGTAAGTTTGCTGGTGACCATGTTGGTCTACTAATAAGGGGAAGTAGGGGGAAAACAGCAATGAAGCTATGAGCTAAGTCCAACCACATTCAATAGACTCCTGTCAACCTGTATTGAGACCTGGTTGGTCAGCAGTATAGGGAGACCTAGGGACATCTGAACCCATGACAGGGACATAATCAAAGAGGACTAGAGTGGAGAGTGAAGTGTCCAGCTGATATGAAGTGAGGGGAGATGCACAAGAATGCCCATACTTGCAGATAGTACCCATTTGACCTGGCTTCAATGGCTGGATGATCAGAACTTGGCTAGAGGAGGAAAGAAGAGGAAAAAAAGTGTGATCCCTACAATTTGATGAATTCACCTATACTTACGGATGTAGTAGCTTAAAAGAGGGAACAAATCTTTACAGCAAGGATCATTTCTACCCCCTCTGTACACAGGGTTGACAGGGACGGGCAACTTAGACATTGGCTACTCAAAATGGGGCGGCTACAAAGGCACGAATTGACTGGTTTACAAATTTTCAAGAGGGAGCTTAGTTTCAGAGGGTGCAGCAAATTTTAAAAAAGTCATAATTTATAAATCAAATAAAATTTTAAAAAAAGAAAAGAAGATGGAATACACAGAGTCACTGTACAACAAAGAGATGTTCTATGTTCAACCATTTCAAGAGGTAGCATATGATCAAGAGTCAGTGATATTGAGGGAAAAAATCCAAGGTACATTGAAGGCATTGGCAAAGAACAAGGTCAGAGAATTGATGGAATACAAATTGAAATATTTCAACAAACTAATGAAGTACTAGAAGCACTCACTCTCCTATGCCAAGAAATTTGGAAGACTAAGTACCTGGCCAACTGAATGGAAGAGATACATATTTGTGTCCATTCCAAAGAGAGGTGACCCATTGGAATATGGAAGCCATCAGACTACATGAATATTGAATGCAAGTAAAATTTTGCTAAAGATAATTTAAAATGCCACAACCATACATTGACAGAAATCTGCCAGAGATTCATGCTGGATTCAGACGAGGATGTGGAATGGGGAATACCATTGCTGATGTCAGATGGATCTTGGGTAAAAGCAGAGAATACCAGAAAGATGTTTACCTATGCTTTATTGATTATGCAAAGGCTTTCGACTGTGTGGATCATGATGAGCTATGGACAACATGGTGGGAAATGAGTTTTCTGGAATACTTAATTTGTCTCATGAGGAACCTGAATGTAGACCAAGATGCAGTTGTTTGAACAGTACAAGGGAACACCAAATGGTTTAAAATTAGAAAAGTTATGTGCCAGGGTTGTATTCTTTTACCATACTTATTCAGTCTATATATTGAGCACATAATCCAAGAAGGTGGATTATATGAATAACGTGGCATTAGGATTGGAGGAAGACTTATTAACAATTTGTCAAATGGAGATGATACAACCTTGCTTGCTGAAAATGAAGAGAACTTAAAGTATTTATTGATGAAGATTAAAGACCACAGCCTTTTGTATGAGTTACACCTCAGTGTAAAGAAAGGCCTCTTTAAAATGCTGAAGAGCAAAGATTTCAGTTTAAGGACTAAGGTGTGCCTGACCCAAGCCATAGTATTTTCAGTAACCTCATATGCATGTAAAAGTTGGACAGTGAAAAAGAAAATCATGGAAGAATTGATGCATTTTGAGGTATGATGTTGGAGACAAATATTAAATGTACCATAGACTGCCAAAAGAATAAACAAATCTGTGTTGGAGTAAGTACAGCTAGAATGGTCTTTGAAAGTCAGAATGGCCAGACTTTGCCTCTTATACTTCAGACATATTATCATGAAGGAACCATTATCCTGGAGAAGGTTATCATGCTTGGTAAAGTGGAGGGTTGGAGAAAAAGTGGAATACCTGAAATGATATAGATTGGCACAGTAGTACCAGCAATGATTTTGAGTTTATTGCAGGACCTGACTGTGTTTCATTATGTTGTGCTTAAGTTGCTATGAGTCAATAGTGACTCGATGTCACAACAACAGATCAACTAGAAAATATAAAAAGATAATAAAAAAACAAAACAACAAAAAAATGGAGTACAGAAAATGTTCATGTAACCAAAAAGATGACAGAAAAGAGCAGAGAAAGAATAGCCAAACAGAAAAAAAATAATAAAACTAAATGTAACTAAGCATTGCAATAATTCCATTAAATGTAAATCATTTAAATACACAAATGAAAAGATAAGGTGTTAAAATCACTTAAAAAAAACACACAACTTCAGTCACCTATGTATTGTCTATTAAAAACTAATTTCAAATATATAGTTTATTTTGAAAGGGTGGGAAAATCATGTCATGCAAACACCAATCAAAAGAAAGCTAGATAGTTCTATTAATATCAGACAAAGTGAATTTCATGTAATAGAAAATTACTAGGGATAGAGCGTTGTTGCTTACGTGCTGGTGAGTCAGTTCCAACTCATAGTGACCCTTTATAGGGTTTTCGAGGAGTGACTGGTGAGTTTGAAATACCAACCCTGAGGTTCAAACCGACATAGAGGTTGAGTGTTTATCCTGCAGTGCCATACCAGGACTCCTACAGATAAAGAGAGATGGTACCATATATTTTGGCAAATGGCATTCCCACTTAATGCACATATAACAGGTGGAAATGACAAAATGTACAAAAATTTTGGCATAGCATGTTATGTTTATACCTCATATATCTCTTGACATTTCTAGAAGTGACTTTTGGCCTCATTCAATAGTCCAAATGTTAGTTTTGATCATATGTGTATAATAAAAATATAAGCCTTGGTCAAGAAGTCTTGGATTGAGTTTGCGTAGTACCTTAACAATTAGAAAATAAACAGTTGAAAGTATGTGTTTGCTCTGAGGCAGCTGACAGCATGCCTGAGAGAGGTGTCCAGTGTTGACCCAGGATGTTGAATGGGAGATGTGTGTCCATGCTTCAATTGGTCGCAAGACTGGGATGTTGTTCATATGTGCTCAGGTCCTGAAGTGCTGGCCCCACATGAAAACAGGTGGATGGACAGTATGGGTCCAGCTGTGCCAGTGGGACTTACTGCCTAAAAGTGAGGGACACATGACGCTTGTCTTATATGCCTTCCCTGTGAGGTCCTTGCATGCAAGAGTTTCATTAGGCCCAAGTGGTGTGGTGGCTAGCCAGCTGGATAATGGGGTGGGGGTGGGGGGGACGGGACACACATGACTGTGGTGGGCTGGTGTTACACCAGAATGGCCTCTCTGGTTGGGGTGTTCAAGCTGTGCCTTTCCTATTCTGGGGCCAGCTGCCCTGCGGAGGTCTGTTGCTGGAACAGAAAAAGTCATTTCTTCCCGCACTGTAGAAAGAAAGGGAAGGCATGCTCCCAGGAGAGAAACTGCTATAAAAGCTGAGGATAAGCTGCTGCGAAAACAAACCTCCTGATTAATGGGCACCAAGACAAAAATTTAACATTAAATCTTGGTATTTAGTGCATTTATGAAAATAACATGCAGGTGGTTTGCACGGTATACAAAAACAAAAATGTATGCATTTGTGTTTGTAGAAAATTACTAAATGCAAACCAAACCCACTGCCATTGAGTTGATTCTGACTTCTGGTGACTTTGTAGGAGAGAGTAGAGTAGAATACTCCACAGGTCTCTCAGACTGTAAACCTATATGGAAGCAGCCAACCTCATCTTTCTCCTGTGGAGCTGTTGGTGCATGTGAACCACAGAATTTATGATTAGCAGCCCAATATTTACCACACTATACCACCAGAAATCCTTAGAAGAAGGGATCTTTTCTGCCTTTGTAAATTAGGAAGAGGGCCATTAATTCACACCATCTTGTAAACTAAAACTGAATTTGCTTTTCATCAGTCATTTTAGAACCTCAAATGTGTTAAGCTCAAACGTAACCATTGTGAGGATGACGTAGATTTGGGCTGTTCTGTTGTGCATAGGGTCACTGTGAGTTGGAACCAACTCAACAGCACTTTAACAGCACCAAAAAACAAGGTTTCTACTATTTAGAGCAAGGGTAGGGAACGTCTGGTAATTCCTCTGAAATCATTTGGTCTGGCCTTGCCAAGGCAACTGCAGTTCCAGCTATCATGTTATTGTTAAGTGCCATAAAGTTGGTTCCAACTCACAGGGAATCTGTATAGAGTTTCTGAGGAGCAGCATGTGAACTTGAACTGCTGACCTTGTTGTTCAGACTGATCTTGCAGTTCAGTGCATTAACCTACAGTGTCACATCAGGACTCTAGCCATCACGATGTTGTTGTTAAGTGCCATCAAGTTGGTTCCGACCCATAGCGAACCCTGTATAGGGTTTCCAAGGAGCAGCTGGTGAGTTTGAACCACTGACCTTGCAATTGAAACCGACCTGTGCTCCATCCAGTGCATTATCCTGCAGCGTCACACCAGGACTCTAGCCATCACATTGTTGTTGTTGTGAAGTGTCATAGGGACCCTGTATAGGGTTTCCAAGGAGTAGCTGGTGAGCGTGAACTGCCAACCTTGCAGTTCAAATGGCTTTGCAATCTGGCACATTAATCCACAGCGCCACATCAGAACTGCAGCCATCATATTAGGGGTGAGTTAATTAAATGTTTGACCAAATATTGTTGTTGTTATTAAGTGTTGTCCAGTCAGTTCTGACCCATAGTGACCCTGTATAGCGTTTCTGAGGAGCGACTAGTGAGCTTAAACCTTGAAGTTCAAACTGGCTTTGCAGTGCAGTACATTAATCCGCAGTGCCACACCCGGACTCCAGACCAAATGTTAAGTGAGTCGGTTCTCACCCATAGCGACCCTGTATAGGGTTTCCAAGGAACAGCTGGTGAGTTTGAACTGCCGACTTTGTGGTTCAAACTGACCTTGCAGTCAAGTTCATTATCCCACAGCGCCACACCAGGACCAAATATAGCAGGCTAATTTTTTTAAGTTTTTATTGTGAATTATGTGATAGTTTACATGGGAGAACATTAGCTTTACATTCCTCCTATCTTATTTCATTTCATTGCAATGATTACATTCCCCACCATGCATCATCAAACAACCAAAGGATATACCCTGCAAATAGCAAATCTGCCGCTATCTCCCCCCCACCCCCACTGGCCGTCAACACACAGAAGACCCTCTCCTTCCCTCAGTCCAGAGTCCCCAGCTGCTTCATCTCTCCATGTTATTGTCTCTGCCTCCATCTCTGGCGTTTACTGCTTCTCTGGATAGGGTTACACACTCTGCTCTTCTCCCTTAATGGTCTTAGGGACCTCTGCTCCTGGACTGCAAAATCAACCACTCCGCTCCTTTTGTTACAAAACGTCTACCTTTATATTTCCAACACTCACAGTCAGTCCTGAGAGCAATTATTTACTATTGAACCACAAGAGCCTTATCCCCACCTCCTTTCATCAGCCCCATCCAGACACCTGCCCCCACACCTCTGGAACTAGGTTCCTTCTAGAAAGCTTGTAAGCCAGTCACTTCCTGTGTTTGTAGCCCCCACACCCCATTTAGGGTAGCCAATGTCTAAGTTCCCATCCCTGTCGACCCTGCGTATTGAGGGGGTGGGAATGATCATGTGTCACAACAGATTCATCTTGATTTTCTGGAACTTCATATAGACATGTAAAGATTTGTTCCCTCTTTTGAGCGACTACATCTACAAATATAGGTCAAGTTCATCAAATTGTAGCAGCTCATTCTTTTTTCCCTCTTTCTTCCTCTAGTTGAGTTTTGATCATCCAGCCATTGAAGCCAGGTTAAATTGGTACTATCTGCAAATATGGATGTTCTTGTGCATCTCCCCTGTCTTCATATCAGCTGGACGCTTCACTCTCCACTCTAGTCCTTTGTGGTTTATGTCATCGTATCTGGGCCCAGGAGTTCCCACGTCTTGGCAGGCTAATTTTTAAGTTGATACTTTTGTATGGCCCGTGAATGATGAAATTTTAGCAGAACAGAGGTTTCCCACCCCTGATTTAGAGTTGACACCAGATGCTCTTTCAGTATGTGTCCCTCAGTTTTCATTTCATAACTTACATTTCCAGTCTAATAATAAAGAAAGAAATCTCATTAGGAATAGCAGAATTAATATTACATCCTTTTACTTATAAAATGTTATACTTGTCAGCTCAGTAGTATTTATGATCAAATATGTGATAAATAGCTATCACTTTCAGTGGTATAAGGAGCTCTGGTAGCATAGTGGGTTACAAGTTGAGCCACTAACTGCAAGATCTGCAGTTAGAGTCTCAGCTGCTCCAAAGGAGAAAGATGAGGCTTTCTGCTCCCATAGAGATTCACAGCTGGATCTGACTCCATAGCACATCACCACCACCACCACTGTCACCACTTGTGGGACAGAGTAGTGGATCCTGGTATGAGCTCTGGAGTGAGATTCTGTGGGCTTGAATCCTACTTGTATTACTAAACTGTTAATTTAAGCAAGTTACTTGTATACTTTATGTTAGTTCTTCTTTTGCAAAATGAAGGTAATAATGTCTATGTCATTGTGTTATTTTGTGTGTGAGTTAACTAGGATAATACAAAGTTCTTATAACATTAGCTGACACATTCTAAGCACTGACTTTTAACATTATTATTGTTACTTAGTGGCTGTTACCTATACTTTTTAATTTATTTTTTAATGTCCTTTAAGAGCTCTATTAAGGTATAAAGGATTTCTAATAAAATAAACATTTTTGGAGTCCTGGTGGCGATAAGCACAGGACTGCTAACTGTAAAGTTGGTGGTTCAAACAGGGTTGTTCTGAGTCAGATTTTGCACTCAACAACAGTAGTACACAATTTTAGCACACAGTTTGATGAGTTTTGACGTACCCTTGTGAGATCATTGCCACAGTCAAGGTAACAAGCATGTCCATTACCCCAAGTTTTCTCATGCCACTTCTCGTTTACCCTCCTTTTCTCATACCCTGACTGCCTTGAAACCTTTGAACTGATAATGTGTCACAACAGATTCATCTTGATTTTCTGGAACTTCATACAGACATTATGTAAATGATACTGTTTTCTTTTTTTCCTTGCATTGTTTGCTCATTGTAATAATTTTGAGATTCATTCACGATGTAGTTATAAACCTTTTGTAGTACTGAATGGTATTATACTGATATTGTTTATTTACTCCACAGTTTTTTTCCAGATTTTGGCTATTATAAATAACTAAAGGTGCTATGAATATTTTTGTACAGTTCTTTGTAAGGACATATTCTTTAAGTTATCTTGAGGAGTAAATGTTTAGAGTTTGAATGGCTGGGTCATATGGTAAGTGTATGTTTGCGTTTTAAGAAATTGCCTAACTGGCTTCCAAAGGGGGAGTAGTGGCAGTACATGAGAGTTCTCATCAGCAGTGAATGAGCGTTCTAACCCCGCTTTTTTGTAATGCATCATCAACAATACTTGGTATGATTAGTCTTTTAAATTTTAGTCTAATAGTGTGGTGCTGGACAGCAAAGTCTGTTTGAACCACTAGTTTGGTGGTTCAAGCTCATCAGCTGCTCCTCAAAAACCCTATCTATACAAGGTCACTGTGAATCAGAACTGACTCAATGGCACTTAACAACAACAACAAAAATAATAGGTGTCCCAAGTTCTGGTGTGGCACAGTAGAATAAGCACAAGATTGGCGGTTCAAACCCACCAACTGCTCCTTAGAAATCCTATACAAGGTTGTTATGAGCTAGAACCAACTCCACGGCAGTTAACAACAATAGGTGTGTGCTATCTCGTTGTAGTTATAATTTGCATTTGCATCTTCTTAATGTTTAATGGAGTCCTGGTGTAGCCTTGTGGATAAGTTCTTGAACTGCCAACTGCTAGGTCAGCTGTTCATACCCACCAGCCACTCCTCAGAAATTCTGTACTGGATTGTTATGAGTCAGAACCAACTTTATAACACTTAACAACAACATCAATGTCTAATGTTGTTGAATATTCATGTACTTAACTTGCCTTCTGTATTTCTTTTGTGACTTACCTGTTTATATCTTTTGCCCATTTTCTATTTACTTTTTTGTTTTAATATTATTGAGAGTTTTGTAAAAAAAATTGAATTGAATATTCTAGATGTAAAACTTTTATGAGATACATGTTCTGCAAATATTTTCATATGTATATGACTTGAGTTTCATGCTCTTAGTGATGCCTTTCAAAAAACCAGAGGATTTTCATATCATTAAAGTCACATTTATCAGTTTGTTCTTTTATGGATTACACTTTGGTGTTACAGCTAAGAAATTTTGCCTAATCAAAACCATAAATGTTTTCCTCCTATGCTTTGTTGTAGAAGTTTTGAAGTTTTCAGATTTCATTTAGGTCTATGATCCTTTTTGGGTTCATTTTTATATGTTGTGTGAGGTATAGAGATTTATGTTCATTTTTTGCACATAGATGTCCAATTGTAGCATTTGTTGTTGCCATTCATGAAACACATCTAGCCATTTTCTTTTATTTGCCTTTAATGTTTTTAGAAATGAGGTGTCTGTAAGTGTGTGGGTTTATATCTGTAGTCTACTCTTTTCTATTAATCTGTTTCTCTCTTATGTTACCAATACTATACTGTCTTTAATTAATGTAGTTTTATAGTAAATCTTAAAATTGAGTAGTGTTAGTCCTCTAATTGCCTTACCAAAACTGTTTTGTTTAATATAAACCCTTTGTGTTCTATATGACTTTTCAAATAAGCATTTCAACTGCTAATAAAGATTCTGCTGGAATTTTGATTGGGATTTCATTGAATCTGTAGATAAATTGTGGAGAATTGACATCTTAATTATATTGACTCCTCAGATCCGTGAAACGCATTTGTTGAATGCTGTCAGGTCCATTAGGACTCTTGCTGACCCCCATGTATACAGAGTAGAACTGCTCCATAGGGTTTTCTTGACTGTAATCCTAACAGAAGCAAATCACCAAGCTGTTCCTTCCATGGCAGTGCTCGGTGGGTTGAAACCCCCAGGCTCAAGGTTAACAGTCAAATGAAAACCCTTTGTGCCCCCCCTAAGGACACAAATGTGGAAATCATCGGACAATCTCTTTGATATTTCAAGTGAGTAAAGTTTTGCTCAAGATAATACAGAAATGGCTACAATCATATATTGACGGAGAACGTCCAGAGGTTCAAGCTGGATTCAGAAGAGGCCGTGGAAC
>NW_006408861.1:342351-375505 GCF_000296735.1 Chrysochloris asiatica | reverse complement strand
CAGGATCGGACATTGTTTCGTTCTGCTGTGCATGGGGTCGCTATGAGTCGGTTCTGACTCGATGGCACCTGACAACAACAACAACAAGGACATTATGAACACAAGATAACTTTATGTTGTAGGACTTTACTTTGACTCAGCATCTTTTTGTATGAAGAGACATCAAAAATTTCCTAATCTTTTTCCCACAGGCTTTTTGAAACCCCCTCATATCTTCTGTCCTTGGGTAGATGGTTCTGTGAATACCAAGGAAATTAAAATGGTTGATGGTGGATTAACTCATAGTGGCCCTGTATAGGGTTACCATGACTATAAATCTTTACAAGAGCAGAAAACCTCATATTTCTCTTGTGGAATGAGTGATGGACTCGAACTGCTGATCTTGTGATTATCATCTCGATGTATAATCCATCACTTTAAGTTATTTATTAATGTTGTTCACATCTGTATTCTTACTGATTTTCTCTCTATTTGCCTATCAATTACTGAAAGACGTGAATATCAACTTCCGATTGTAGTTGTAAATTTTTATGTTTCTCGTTTTGTTGGTATTTGTTGGATGTATATTGAAGCTCTGTTATTAATTGCATACATTTTTAGATTTGTTATGTTTTCTTGATAAATTGATCTCTGTATCGTTAGGAAATAAGCTTTTTTATACCTGGAAATAGTCTTTCTCTAAAATTGATTTTGTCCATATATAGCCTCACCAGCTGTCATCTAAATGCTGCTGACATGATACATAATTTTCTATCCTTTAACTCTTAACCTGTTTGTATATTGTAGTTAAAGTGTGATTTTAGTAGGCTGCATGTAGGTTGATCTTATTTTTTTTAATCATATATCATTGACTTTTAATTAGAATAGTGAGACAGTTTATACTAAGGTAATTATTAATATTAGGTTTAAATGTCTTACTCTTTTTTGTTTTTTCATTTGTCCTATTTATTTCCCCCGCCCCTCTTTTTTGCTTTAATTTGGATTAATCCTATTTATACATGTAAGTGCTGTCAAGTGGTGCCGGCTGATGGGTTTGAACTGCTGATCTTGTGGTTCGCAGTCCAGTGCTGATCCTACAGCACCAGACATATATGTGTGTGGTGTTGTTGTGAAGTGCTGTTGAGTCGGTTCTGACTCATAGCGACCCTGTATAGGATTTCCAAGGAGCAGCTTGTGAGCTTGAACCACCGACCTTGCAGTTCAAACAGCTTTGCTATCTGGCACATTAACGCACAGCGCCACATCAGGACTCCATGTATAAGTATATATGTATATATACTTATGTATACATACACACATACACATACACACACATGCACGTATGTAACAAGTAAGGAGTCCTGGTGCGGTGCTGTGCATTAATGTGCTAAACTGCAAAGTTGGTTTGAACAGCTAGGTTGGTGGTTCAAGGTCACCCATCTTTATGAGATATGTACATCTCCTTAATTTGCTTTTTACCTGTTCTGTTTTATTTTATTGATTGTTTTAGGGCTTATATTGTATATCCTTCCTTAACTTAGGATAGCCTACCAGTAAGTGATACCATTTCACATGTATTTTAAGATTGTTACAGTCATCACCTCTTTTTCTGTGAACTTGTACTGTTCATGTCATACTTACTACTTTTAAAGATGGCATCAATCCGCATTACATCGATTTTTGGTTTAAATGAATTAATTTTTAAAGAAACTATAAAGTCATTAAGAACATTTTTAAAATACATCTCCCTGTATAGTTATTTGCAATATTATTTCTTTGTGTAGATGCATTTTTTCATCTGTCATTTTCTTCTTCTGAAGGGCTTTCTTTAGCATTACTGTTGTCCAGGTTTGCTGCTGGCAAACTCTTTCAGCTTTTGCATGTCTGAAAAGTCTATTTTACCTCTGTATTTAAAAGTATTTTTGCTGGGTATAGGCTTGTAGGTTTGCATTTGTTTCCTATTAGTACTCTAATACTGTTGTTCCAGTCTCTTGCAGTTTTGTTTTTTTCCTCTGACAAGAAATCTGCCGACAGTCTTATCTTTGTTTCTCTGTATATAATGTAGTTTTTCCTATGACTGTTTAAGATTTTCTCCTTTCAGTGGTTTTGGAGCAGTTCAAATTAGGATGTGCCTTCCTGTAGTTTTCTCTATATCCCATTTGCTTTGGGGGTACATTGAACTTGAATCTTGAATCTCTACGCCACTGTAATGGTTCTTTCCCTTACCTCAGGTAGTTTCCTCACACACATGAGTATTGGATACTTCAGGGATTATTTCCAGGGATTGAGATTTTGGGAGTTTTGTTTCTGCCTGCAAGTTCTAATCATCTTTGTGTCTCTGGATTCTTAGCTTCTAGTCTTCATTTTAATTGCCAGAGCCCACTGGACTCAGCCTGAGTTCCCGCTCTGTGTGTATTGGACTGGAAACTGATTTTCACAATTGTGGGACTTACATCATTTGTTTCCCATCTTTCAGTAGTCATTGCAGCCCCCCCTCCCCTTTTTTGGTTGTTTCAAGCAGAAAAGTAAATCTTGTCTGTGCTTCTCTAGAGGTGGAAGTGCTACAATCTTAAGTGAATAAATATTTCTTCATCAGTTGCGTTATATTTGTCAATAACTGATAGCTTAATCAGAAAAGTTCTTTATTATGCATTCAGACTGATTATTGCTGATTTTTCATTCACTGAGATCTCACCAGAGTACTTTTGGAGTTAATTACCCACAAAGGTGAAATCAAACCTAGAAATGACAATCTTAGAAGGCATTTGGCATAAGTAATTTAAAGGAATACCCTTCTTTTGAAATAAACAGACCTGATTTTACTGTCTCTTGTCATGCAGAGGTGAGTACCATCTGTCAAAATTAGTAGATCTAGAAGAGAGGGGAGGGGAAATTCTATGTTAATGTTCATGTTCCTTGCCTTTATTATCTATGTATAAGAGCCTTGACTTTTTTAAAATTAAGATTTTGCTGCGTATACATTTATACTATGATACTAGAATGTGCTTTTTTTTTAAAATGGTCTTCTTTATTAATTGTCCAATTTTTACATGCATATAAAGAAATTGAAAATATCATGAGGACAGGCGCATCTTAGTCCTCAAACTGACATCTTTCTCTTGAACACTTAAAAGAGGTCTTTTGTAGTGGAGTTGCCTAATGTTATGTGTCATTTCTTGACTGATGCTTCCATGAGTGTTGATTGTGAATCCAAGCAAAGTGAAATCTTTGACGACTTCAATCTTTTCTCTATTTATCATGATGTTATTTATTGGTCCAGTTGTATTTTTGCTTTTTTACATTGAAGTGCAATCCATACTGAAGTCTTTGATCTTAGTCTTTTAGTAGTACAAGTCCTCTTCCCTTTCAGCAACAAGGTTGTGTCATCTTTTGTTAATGAGTACTTCCTTCAATCTTGATGAAAGGATACAATTCTGGTATACTCTTTTTTCTGTCTTTAAATCATTCAGTATCCTCATGTTCTGTTCAAATGACTGCCTCTTGATCTGTGTACAGGTTCCTCATGAACACAATTAAGTATTCTGGAATACACATTCTTACTAATGTTATTCCCTAGTTTTTTATGATCCACATAGCTGAATGTCTTTACATAGTCAATCAAGCCACAAGTAAACATCTTTCTGATAGTCTCTGCTTTTAGCCAATATCCATCTGATGTCAGCAATGATATCTACCCCTCATTCTAGGTCCTAATCTGAATCTGGCTTCAATTTCTAGTCACTCTCGTTAATGTGTTGCTACAACCGTTTTTGAGTTATCTTCAGCACAATTTTACTTACATGTAATATTAATGATGTTGTTTGATAATTTCTGCATGTCATTGGGTCACCTTCCTTTGGAATGGGCATAAATATAGATCTCTTCCAATTAGTTGGCCAGATAGATGTCTTCCAAATTTCTTGGCATAGACCAGTGATCACATCTGGTACTACATACTTTGTTAAAATGTTTCCGTTTGCATTCTGTCAGTTCCTGGAGCTTTAATTTTTGCATAGTTTTTCACTTTAAATGGGATTTTATGACTATAGTCTTGGATATTTGTGACCACTAGCTATGGCAACCTTTTGTGGCAGCTATATATTGTGTGTTGTTGTTATAAAGTGCCATCGAGTTGGTTCTGACTCATAGCAACCCTGTATAGGGTTTCCGAGGAGTAGCTAGTGAGCTTGAACTGCATGTTCAAACTGACTTTGCAGTCCAGTGCATTAATCTGCAGTTTAGTTTCTACTACCTTTTTCTGTCTTTCTTGAACCTCACCATTAGAAAATAACTTGTTCTTTTTGTCACAGGCTCCTCCAGGTGTGACCTTCAGCAGTTTACCTATAGGCATTTGCAGAACAAGAGAGGATTATGCACAAAGATACTATAGCTCAGTTAGCAATAAACTAGTGATATTACTTTAAAAATTAACTCACAGAACACTAGAAAGCAAAGATAAAATTTATACTTTCAAAAGAAAAATATTTAAGTATGGGTAATATATGATTGGAAATCCACAATAATAATGAGACAGTTTTGAAACTGAACCAGTCATTTAGTAATTGAAAAATTTCTTAAAAATAGCTGTTGAAGTTGCCTCATGTACATTGATTCTGAATTCAAATAGTTGGGAAATATTGGTGACAGTAACTAATTATTGTTTGTAATTTGATACCTACCATTTCAGATTTTTGAAATAGCTCCAGAAAGTTAATTCCATGGGAATTTGGAATTCTGTTCTGCATTACTACTCTTTTGATCAGTATTCTTTTATATAATCTTTGATCAGAATGTTCAGTAATGCTAGCTAGGCACCATCCAGTTCTTCTGGTCTGTGACACAGGAGGTAGGTAGTTGTTCATGGAGGCAATTAGTGACACATCTATTTCTATCTTCTATTCCTGACTGTCCTTCCTCTGTTGCTCCAGGTGAATAGAAACCAATTGATATATACATTGGATGGCTGCTTGCAAGCTTTTTAAACCCTAAGCACTTTTAAAGAACTTGGAGGTAGAAGAGAAGTGTTACTAATTGACACATTATTAGGCCAGTTCCCTGGAATGTCTCATAAAACCATGACCCTAAACTTACAAACCAAAGAGCCAAATCACAGGAATTGATTGGATGTACATAGCAATTTCAGCAGCTGTTATTTATTTTCTTTGTGTATATGTTGTTATTGTAATATATAACACAACTTTTGCCAATTTAACTTTTTATGGGTGTAAAACTTATTAACAGCACTTAACAATAAGTGGCTGTGCAAACCTACCCTTAAATGTGATTTTTTCATAACTGTAAATCAAAACTCTGCAGTACTCTTCTTTTGCCCATGCTAACCAATAATACATTTTGATCTCTAAACCTCTGTCTGTTCCTATCTTTTTGTATGTGTGAGGTTATACAATACTTGTCCTATGATAGACTTATTTCACTCAGTGTGTCAGCGTATCAGGACTTTGTTTCTCATTATGTGTGAGTAGTATCCATTGTATGGAAAAACCACATTTTGTTGATCCATTCATCAGTTGATGGACTTGTAAGTTGTTTCCACCTTTGTCCTGTTGTGAATTTTGCTACCATGAACACTGATATACAAGTCTTTGCTTTCTAGTCTTTGAAATTGTTTGCATATATGGTGGTGGTGGTGATTGTGTGCTGTTAGTCTGTGTAGGGTTTCTGAGGCTGTAATTCTTTACAGAGCAGAAAACCTTATCATTTGTTCATGGAGTGATGCATGGATTTGAACTGCTAAACCTGTGGTTATCAGACCACTACTAGGGCTTCTATAGATTATGATTATTGTTAAGTGCTGTTGAGTTGATTCCGACTCATAGTGACCCTGTCTAGGGTTTCCAAGGAGTGACTGGTGGGTTTAAACTGTTGACCTTGCAGTAAGCAGGCCAGTGCTTATTCTACAGTGAGTGCTCCATAGATAAGGATGTTGGGTAGACACATTTTTAGAGTTCATATTAGTAATTTATATATGTAAACATTATTTGAAACTACATTAGTCAATAGTAAGATGTTGAAAATGCAAATAACCTTATAAAAGCTAGCTTTGTTTTATGGGGATATAAAAAAGAAATTCATGTTTTATATTGACTGTAGTTATTATTTTAGTCTTGCATGGAAAAATATTTAAAACATTTTGAATGCATGAAGCTGTGCTTTAGGAAGTTATTTTGGTACTAGTCTCAAATGACTTACTGCTATTTTTTCCCACACTGATGAAACTAGGTCACTGGCTTTTGGCACATTTCCATGATATGAAATTTATTTGATGTTTAAATGTGCTGTCTAGAAATAGTGATGCAATGTCAGCAAGGCCACTTTTCATTTCATGAACATAATCTTCAGTGCCCTGGAATTAATTTATTTATTGATCTGCTAATAATGACAGTTCACCATTGAATTTCAGAGGCAGAGGGAGCCTCTTGTAATGGTAATAGTTACCCTGTTAGCTGGTAAGTTACAGGATTTCTCTTCAATTTGAAGGTTTGGTCCTGTTGAAGGATTTGACATCTTATGAAAAGCAAGAAACTATTTATCCAGAGAGGATTATTTTTGCCCACTGGTAGTATTAGCTGTGTCAAGTAGGTAAGCATACTTATCTATTGTATTTTACAACTTGGGAGTCCTGGTAGTGTAATGGTTAAGAACTCAGCTGATAACCAAAAGTTCAGTGGTTTGAACTCACAGCTGTGGGAGAAATATGTGGCAGTCTGCTTCCCTTTGAGACCCTGTGGGGCAGTTGTACTTCATCTTATAGGGTTGCTATGAGTTGGAATCAACAGCCGTGATTATGGCCAACTATGTTTAGAAGGAGTCCTGTGTCCCTTTCAACATCCATAAATAAGTACTTGAAAAACAGGGAAAACCCATAGGACTGCTCTAAAATGCCTAATGTTTAAAATGAACTGCTTTAAAATCAGTCTTGTATAAGTTGAATGTTTTAAAAATACTATTGGGGAAAAAATGTGAACTCTTGTAGAACCACTAAATTTTCCTGTGATCATTGGGATATATATAGAGTTAGCTCGTGGAGCTGGTCTACTGTAAAACCAAACATGTTGAGTCATTTCTAACTCATGGCTACCCTGTTGAACAGAGCAAAATGGTATCCCATACAGACTGTCACATCTTTCTCCTACAGAGTGACTGGTGACTTTCACCCGCTGTCCTTTCAGTTAGCCAACCAAATGTTCAACTACTCTGCCACCAGGCCTATCTTCATCCTAATTCTGCCACTTACTCTCTCAGTGATCTTGGGAAAGTAATTTGCTTTCTGTGCTTTCATTTCTTAAGTCTTGAAGTGGGATAATAATCATGCCTATTTTATGTGGGATTGTGAGAGTTAAAGAAATGGATGCATATACAGCACTTTAAAAGGTCCTAGCACATGGAATATACTGGGTACATGTAGTAATGGTAGCAGTTGCTGAGTGCACTTTAATGCTTTATAAATTTCCTTTTTACTCTTGCTATGGCCTGCTCATCTAGTGTAGTTATTGCCCATAAAGCCTGTTCTAGCATAACTGAACAAGAAGTTTTCCAAACTGTAGAATTAAAGGGTAATGCTTGTTGATCCAGTTTTATGGATTTGGGAGCCATTTCTGTGCTTTAGTTTCATGTATTTGTGTGTTTTCTAGGTGATTTTCTTCCTAAAGATTCACTTTCATTTTCTCATTTTTCTTTACTTACATAGAGTTATAAAGTGTGAATTACGTTCTATATTTTTCAGGAAAATAGATTATGTTGAATAGCCAATCTAATATATACTTCATTCTTCTTTCATTTTCATACACTTGACTTTGCAATTAGAGAATCTTTGGTAATTGTTCATAAATTTCATAAAACTATTGGAAATTAGGTGAAGAATAATTATTACAAAATCAGAAAGGCTTTGGAATTTATATTTAAGTGTATTAAGATGAGGCTTTCTGCTCCCGTGAAGATGTAAAGCTTTGGAAACTATTACAAGGTTGCTGTGAGTTGAAACTGACTCAATGGCACTTAACATCATCAACAATAACAACATTAAGGTAATACCTTCATTTGATACTGAAATACAAAACAAATACATTTGAATAATGATGCCTTATGGTAGCCTATGCTCTCTTAGATTTCAAGTCTTATTTACTGCTGTGGTTATTGGGCCCATCCATGCACCTTCCACAGGCCCTGGTGTGGCAGTGTAGGATCAGCAGTGGACTGCAAGCCACAGGGTCAGCAGTTCAAACCAGCTGCTCCTTGGAAACCCTATGCAGTGTTGCTATGAATCAGAACTGACACTTAACAATACCTCCCACTTGCCTTTAGTTGCCATGAGAGAAGGAACTAGACTGTTTTGTTGAGTCCAGTATGAGGAGCATCTTGCCCAGTGTTGTTAAATGATTTTCCCTAAATTTTATATTTCCCAGCATTTTCAGGAAGCATGCTCAGAAATTATATTTATATCTTCTGTGGATTGTTTTTTTATGGAATAATAGCTGTGATTAGTCCACTTGTATTTTCTTTCTATTGTTTTTAAATAAACATCATTTTGATGCATTTTGAGATAAATTATTCAAATTCTAGGGAACAGGTAAAACTGTTTCCTTGCTCTGGTGTCCGTGAAAGAACTCCATGTGTTCGATCCTCAGAAAAAATAAGAGCCGACTGCATTGAGTATACCTAGCCAGTATACCTGAGAGAAGGGAAATGGGAGTAGGTTAAGATTTAGAAATTAGTTATGAAAGTTGTGAAAGAATGAAAGTCATAAAAGAACCAGGCTATTAGTAAGGGAGCTCAGGCCCTGTTGGAATATAAACCAATAAATTTTCATATTTCCATGATTGCTCTGTAATCTCTCAATTCTTATTATTTGGGTCAGTTTGTCATTTTAATTTTTTTGCTGATTTGTCACATGATTATACGTTTATGTATGTTATTTTTGATTCCTTAAAACACATTTCAGTTGTGTTGTAGAGATATAAAGAGTTGCAATATGTCGATTTGGTACCTTTTTTTTTTGTGCAACCTATGTAAGGTTTAACATTTCTAATGGCAGTTGGTATTGCAGAAATCAAAATTGCTGTTCAAATCATGAAATGTAGTAGTAGTTTTTCAATTCTATAGTATTTCAGTAGTTTTTCACTTATTTTCAATTGTTATAAACACTCAGCATTTCTTAAACTGAATGAACTAAAGAAAAGTTGAAGCCTTGACTTGCAATATTGAAGGATTCTGTGAACAAAATCCTGCAATATTGCAAGTTGAGGCTTGAAAGATTCTGTAGGCAAAATATGGAGTCCTGGTGTGGCACTGTAGGATAAGCACTGGACTGCTAACCACAAGATTGCTTGTTCAAACCTACCAACCGCTCCTCAGAAATCTGATACAGGGTCTCTCTGAGTGCAACTAACTCAGTGGTACTTGGTAATAGTAACAAAAACATGAACAAAATATTGAATGAACAGAAAGCATCAAAATAAGATGCAAAGAGTATACAGTTATTATAACAAAAAGAATTTGGTCTATGCTGAACCATTTCAAGAAGTAGCATATGATCAAGAACTGATAGCACTGAAGGAAGAAGTCCAAGCATCACTGAAGGTATTGATGAAAAGCAAGGCTCCAGGAATTGGCGGAATACAAATTGTAGTCTTTCATCAAACTCATGCAGCTCTGGAGATGCTCATTCTCCTATGCCAAGAAATTTAGAAGACAGCTTCCTGGACAACTGATTCAACAACATTCCAAAGAGAGGTAACCCAGTGGAATGCAGAAATCATTGAACACAATATCATTACTATCACATGCAAATCAAGTTTTTCTGAAGATAATTCAAAACAATTACAACAGTACATCAACAGGGAACTGCCAGAAACCCAAACCAGATTCAAAAGAAAATGTGCAACTAGGGATTTCATTGCTGATGTCAGATGAATCTCGACTGAAATCAGAGAATACCTAAACGATGCTTATTTTTGCTTTATTGATTATGCAAAGGCTTTTGACTGTGTGGATCATGACAAGTTGTGGACAACACTGTGAGGAATGGATAGTCTATAATACTTAATTGTGCTCATGAAGACTTTGTACATGATCAAGATGCAATTGTTTCAAGAATAAGGAGATACTGAATGGTTTAAAATCAAGAAAGTGTATGCCAGGATTGTATCCTTTCACTATACTTACTTAATATGTATATTGAGCAAATAATCTGATTAACTGGATTATATGAAGAAAACTGTGGCATCGTGATTGGAGGAGGACTCAGTAACAACTTTCAGTAGGCAGCTAATACAACCTTACTTGCTGAAAGTGAAGAGTACTTAAAGTATTTACTGATGAAGATCAAAGACTACATCCTTCAATGTGGATTGCACCTCAATGATAAAACAATAGTTCTCACCATTAGACCACTAAATAACATAAATGGATAAAAGATTGAAGTTGTCGAAGACTTCATTATGCCTGGATCAATCATCAACACCCATGGAAGCCTCAGTCAAGAAATCAAACGACTTATTCCATTAGTAAAATATGCTGCACAAGATCTCTTTAAAGTGTTCAAGAGCAGTGATACCAGTTTGAAGATTATGGTGTGCCTGACCGAAGCCATAGTATTTTTCAGTTGCTTTATATGCATGTGAAAGATTATGAATAAGGCAGACCATACATACAAGAATCGATACATTGAATTATGGTGCTGAAGGAGAATATTAAAAGTACTGTCAGAACAACAGATAGATCTGTGTTAAAAGAACTACAGCCAGAAGCCAGGATGGCCAGACTTCGTTTCTCATACTTTGGACATAACAGGAGGGACCAGTCCCTGGAGTAGGATATATTGCTTGGTAAAGTGAAGAGTCAGCAAAAAGGAGACCCCCCCAATGAGGTGGGTTGACACAATGGCTATAGCAATGGGCTCAAAGGTAACAACAGTTGTGAGGACAGCGCCAGACCAGGCAGTGTCGTTTTGCTGTGCATAACATCTCTATGAGTCAGAATTAACTCAGTAGTACCTAATACATCAGTAACCATGCAAAACTATTTTTCCCTCAAATCTTGCCAGCATCTGAACTCTCCTTTCCAAGTCTGTGGGTCCCCTGCTGTATTGGTTGGTTGGGTGGGTGCATATGCCCGGATGCAAATGTCACTCAGAGATAGGGAAGATCAAAGTGCTTTCACGTCTGTATATTGTCTGTCAGTCTTACCGTCCA
Source organism: Chrysochloris asiatica (assembly GCF_000296735.1). Classification (NCBI taxonomy): domain Eukaryota; kingdom Metazoa; phylum Chordata; class Mammalia; order Afrosoricida; family Chrysochloridae; genus Chrysochloris; species Chrysochloris asiatica. The sequence goes on along the minus strand of NW_006408861.1, from coordinate 364,316 downwards.
TAGCAGAGGCAGACCTCTCTGATCTGGACTGGGACCACAGCTTATGGTGACAGAGGCAGATCTACCTGATCTGGGCTGAGATTGTAGTTCGTGGTGACAGAGGCAGACCTCTCTGGTTTGGACTGGGATTACCATTCACAGTGGCCCTTGGTTCTTATCTTTTTTCAGCCTAATTACTTAGTATGCCTAATAATTCTTGGAACCACCTTAAAGCCTTATAGGAAAGTATATTTTGAGTAAATTAGCCAGTTGAACTCTGTTGCCAATATTAAGAAGTCTGACAAATACAACTAACCATTATTCTATCTACCTAAATCCAAACTGTTGTTAACTCATAGTGACCCTGTATAGCATTTCTGGGGCTGTATATCATTGTGGGAGCAGAAAGTCTCATCTTTCTTTCACAGAGCAACTTGTGGACTCAAACCGTGGACTTTGTGGTTCACAGTTCAGTGCTTATCCTGTAGAGCCATCATGCTCAAATCCAAATTAATGAAGTATAATTGATCTTAGTATTATGCAAGTATTTCATACTCAAGAATTTTGCTCCTCATTTTCTTTAGAATATATTCTAAATTAGCTGTTTAATTTCTGATATTCCAGTATTCTTTAATTTTCCAGTAAAGTAAACTTTATAAATTGGTGAGATTTATTCATCTTTTCATCAAGTGTTTTTCGTAACTATTATGTAACTAATGGGACTAGTTGTAAATGAAATAGAAATGGAAACCCTGCCCTTATAGAACTTTCATTCTTGGTGAGAGATAGATAAAAATATGTAAAGTTTGCTGTGCGTCATTGTTACTTGCTGTTGGGTTGCCTAAGACTCATGCTGACCTGATGTATAACAAAGTGAGACACTGCCCTGTCCCTGTCCTGTCTTCATAATCAGGGTGTGTTAGAGTCCATTGTTTCTGCCTTGCTGTCATTTCATCTCACTAAAGACTTCTCTCCACTTTGTTGGTCCTCTACCAAACATAGTGACTTGCTTTAGTGATAAGTTCCTCTTGATGATGCATGCAAAGAAAGGATGTGGAAACTTTAGACAGCATTCTGTGATCATAGAAAGACTGATTTTTTGAAAGTAGATTGCCAAGCCTTTCATCCTAATCTTTCTTAGTCTGGAGATCTACTGAAACCTGTCCCTAGTAGATGACCCTGCTGGTGTTTGAAACACTTGTGGTACTGGTTCCAGCATCATAAAAACATGTACACCTCTGTAGTAAAACAAACTGACTTAAGGGTTGCTGGTGTGGTATGTTGTTGTTGTTGTAATGTGCCATGGAGTCAGTTCCGACTCATAGCGACCCTGTACAGGGTTTCTGAGGCTGTAAATCTTTACGGAAACAGCTGGTAGTTTTGAACTGCTGACCGTGAGATTGGCAGCCTGATTCGTAACCACTATGCTACCAGAGTTCCTTGGTGTGGTATGTTAGGTGGAGATTAAAAAAAGAACAAACAACTATACCAGAAAGGGGACAAGTAGTGCCTTAGAATCCAGGGCTAGGGGTGACCTGGGAGGATATAACAAGATGAGCTCAGGTTCTCTCCTGACAGAGTAGGGAGTTCTGGGATACCCTCTGCATTTCTGCTTGGAGGCCTAGGAAGGTCCAAGGCTTATGCAGTACACTCTGAGCTTCCAGACTCCCTTTGAATTCTGACATGTGCCAATTGACCCAATGCCGCTGTGGTTGCTGTTGTTAAGTGCCCTTGAGTTGGTTCTGACTCATAGCAACCTGTAGAGGGTTTCTGAGAAGCACCTGGTGGGTTTAAACTGCCGACCATGTGGTTCTCAGTCCAGTACTTACTCTACAGTGCTGGGAGCCCTGTGCCACTACAGGGCCCCATTTTAAGAAAGCAGCAAGCAGAAGTTAGCACATTTTAAATTTAAGTGCAGGTTATGTGTAGTGCTGTGGGTGGGTTAATAGGTAGACTGCAAAGTCAGTTTGAACCACAAAGTTGGCAGTTCAACTTCACCAGCCACTCCTTGGAACCCTATACAGGGTCGCTATGCATTGGAATCTACTCCACGGCACTTAACAGCAACAAATTTACTTCAGTTAGTGTTGATGTACTGAGATTCAATAAGCAATTGTTGTAGAAAGTAGTTTAAAAAGCAATTAAGAAATGAGAATTAACATTTAAATGCTATAAAAATTTAAACACATGGTCTTTTAAATCTAGACCATATGCTTGTTATCCTAATGTCATTTTAGCTGTCATACCATACACCAAAGAATGCGTAGGAGCACAAGATTTTAGAGTAACAGTCTCCAGGGGTTCTAGGGTTGTGTGTTTCTTTCTTTATTTAATATCCAATGTGACACCTGATACTCATAAGCTAATGCAAGATATGAACCTAGTCTGGGAATTATAGATAATTAAAAGCCTTAGTATATAATTGTGAAAGTACTGTTGTCGTTAAGTGCTGGTCCGACTCATTATGACCCAGTATAAGACTTCCGAGGAGCAGCTGGTGAGTTTAAACTGCTGGCCTGGAGATTCAAACCAAGCTTGGGGTCCAGTACTTATTCTATAGTGTCACACCAGGACTCCTGATGGTGAGCTTGAACCACCAACCTCGCAGTTCAAACTGACTGTACAGTGTAGCGCATTAACCTGCAGCGCTACACCAGGCCTCCTAATTAAAGGTTGTTGTTGTTGTTGTTAAGTGCCGTCAAGTCTATTCCAACCCATAGTGACCCTGTATAGGGTTTCCAAGGAGCAGCTGGTGAGCTTGAACCGCCGACCTTGCAGTTCAAACGGCTTTGCCGTCTGATGCATTAACCCACAGCGCCACACCAGGACTCCTAATTGAGGTAGGAACCTCAAATTACATTTTATAGAAATAATATTTAATTTTCATAAAATGTGTAGGTTTTTTAAAAAGCATTGACACAGACGTAATATTCTTTATATCAAAATAAAGAATACCAGTTTTTTTTTATTTATTTGGATTGTGTACAAGTATATTTGCCTGGATAAACAGTTATAGAAATTTGACTTATGCTGTATACAAGATGGCTTAAAAAAAATTAGTGAAAAATTATAATTAAAAGATGCAGCATTTTTCCATGAAATTTTTGAAACCCCTCACGTTACTGGACAATGTGAATCAGAGTTTGTTAAATATTGGTTCTGTATTCATACTGATCAGGAGCTCTGGTAGCGTAGTGGTTACGAATCGGGCTGCTAACCTTACGGTCAGCAGTTTAAAATTACCAGCTGTTCCACGGGAGAAAGATGAGGCTTTCTGCTCCCATAAAGATTTACAGCCTTAGAAACCCTGTACAGGGTTGCTATGAGTCGGAACTGACTCCAGGGCACATAACCACCACTACTACAACCATTTATACTGATCACAATTTGAAACAAAGCAAAGATTGTACATAGAGCCCTAACAGAAGATGTTTATTTTTATGAGGAGCATATATTTTGTGTCCTACAAGGGCCACAAAAGAGCTTTGGTGGTGCTGTAGGTTAGGCATTGGGCTGGTAACTGCAAGTTTAGTGAGTTCAAACCCATCAGCATCTCTATGGGAGAAAGATGAAATTCTCCTATAAAAATTTACGATCTCAGAAATCCTATATAAAGTTGCTGTGAGTCGGAATCAATTAGATGGTGGTGGCCACCCTTTTTGTTTAACAGGAGCCACAATAGTGTGGATATGGTTTAAGTTCACTTAATTACTTATACTGGGGAATATTACAGTATTGCTAGGCGACTGTTGGGGAGCACAGTAGCTCCATATGATAAGTCCTGGACTGAGAACCACAAGGTTCGTGGTTCAAGCTTGCCAGCTGCTCCAAGGGAGAGAGAGATGAGGCTTTCTGCTTCTACAAAGATCACTAAAGCATTGCTATGAGTCAGAACCAATTCAACAGCACTGAACAACAACAAACTGTTGAGGAAGGATCTCTAGGTGGCACAAATGATTAAGCACCCAAATACCAACTGAAAAGGTGAAACCCAGAGAAGGGTACCTTGAAACTACAAAGACAGGCCTTGAAAATCTTATGGAGCTGTCTACTCCCCACACTTTGGGTCACCATAAGTCACAGCCAACTCAAGAGCAGCTAACAGTAACAACCACCAAATATTGAAGAGACATTTGTTACTTTTTTGTCTATCCAGCAACAGTCCTTCTTCCTTGAAGCATCACAGTTTTCATGAGAACACTCATCTACCATTGGGTGTATATGGTCTTTACCAGAGGGCATATCCCTGAGGCATATCTCTAGATCTATTCCGACTAGATCCCTTTCCTGCCCTGAAACTTTGAGCTCTTCCTAACACTATTCATAGGACTTCCCATTGGAAGCTAGATCTTAGCAGCAGCTGCTGCCTGGGTCTTTCTTATAGGAGATACTCTGATCTCAGCTGATCTTACAGCATAACCATTTCCATGAAATGGACATTGCTAGTTCTTCTCAGATTGCTGCCTGTCATTTTTCAGAACCTCCTTTTATTCTAGGCTTATAGTGCAAATAAAGAGTTCTGAACTGCAACAGACATTTCTCTAACATACAAAACAGACAATTTGGAGAACATGCATGCAAGAGGCGCTACTAAAGCAGATGGTTACTAGAACAGTTGATCAGTTTACTGGTGAGGTCACTGGGACTCCAGATGTTTCCAGACCCTGGCACTCAACTCAAACTCTTGTCTTAGGCTTTGTACTTTACTTTTCCAGTTTCACTAATGACACACACGTGATTCAAATCCCTGAAGTATTGATGATAGTCAAAGACATATCCTACAACAAACTTGTCCGGAATTTCAAAGCCAGCAAAGTCTGGTCTGTAGCCAACACTTCGAGAAGTCTGTTTCAATAGCAGGCTTGCAACCTTGACCATCTTTGGATTATACTGCCTGAACAAGGAAAGCAGGGTCTGTATTGCTTTGCCAGTGTCAATTATATCTTCAACATTGTTTCCAGTCAAAGTTGAGAGATCATCTCTACCGATTACTTTGATGTCCCCAGTTGCCTGGTCATTGCATTAGCTCTTCAGTCTGATGAAATCTACAGTCATAGGAATGGATCTGTCATTATTTCTGTTCAGTGCCTTGATATAATCCAGCAGGTCAACAAAGAATTTACAGCCCTCCTTGAACACACAGAGGGAGACAGTGTGATGGCCGCCCATCTCTTTCATCACATCTCAAGCAAGCCGCTCTGTCCCGTCCATAATTATTAGTCCATGAGGAGTGAACACCTTCTGCAAATCGTTTGTGTAGTGATTATTAGGTATACAAAACAAATCTAGATCATAGCTGTGCTCATCTTCACTAATCATGGGGGCTGCGGGTCGCCATAACAGAGCCATCCAATGCGAGCTGAGGGCAGCCAAATGGTAGGAAGCTGGTGGAGGAGTGAGGAGGAGCTGACCATTTTTTTTTTTTTTTTTTTTTTTTGGTGTAGTGACCTGTGTATTCCTTCTATTTTCATTTGATGCTTCCTGTTGTATCCAGTATTTTGTCTGTAGCATTCTTCAGTATTGCAGCTTAAGACTTGAATTCTTTTTTTTTTTTTTTCAATGCTTTATTGTGAATTATGGGAGGACATCAGCTTCTTATTGATCCCGTTGTATGTCGTTTCCTTTCCATGGTTATAATCCCTTCCATGCATCAACCATCAACCAAAGGGTATACCCCGCAAGCCTGCCCCCCGATCGTCCACATACCGCCCCTCTCCCTCTTCCAGGTCCAAAGTCTCCAGCCACTCCATCTCCCCATGTCATCGTCTCTGCGTCCATCCCTGGTATCACTGCTTCTCTGGGTAGAGTTCCATTCTCCGCTCTTTTCATTTGATGGTCCCAGGGACATCCGCTCCTAGACTGCAAGAATTATCACTCCCCTCCCTTTGCCCCAAAACGTCTACCTTTACATTTCCAGCCCTTACAATCAGTCCTGATAACAATTATTCGCTATTGTATCTCAAGAGACCTATCCGCATCTCCTTTCATCAGCCCTGACTAGGCAGAATGGATACTACTAAGTGGAGATTTTACCTTGCTCTACACCCTCTGGATCTAGGTTCCCTCTTGAAAGCTGGTAAGCCAGTCACTTCTTGCCTCTGTAGCCCCCCCATTCTAGGTAGCCAATGTCCAAGTTGCCCATCCCTGTCCCTTCTGTGTGCGGAGGAGGTGGGAATGATCCTCGCTGTGAAGATTTGTTCACTCTTTTGAGCTACTGCTTTCATAGGTGTATGTCAAGTTCATCAAATTGTATCAGATTATTCTTTTTTCCCCCTCTTCTTTCTTCTAGTTGAGCTCTGATCATCCAGTCATTGAAGCCAGGTCAAGTGGTATTATCTGCAAGTGTGGGTGCATTTATGCATGTGCCTTCTCTTCTTATCAGCTGGACACTTCACTCTCCACTCTAGTACTCTGTGGCTATGTTACTGACTCTGGGTCCAAGAGTCCCCTGGATTTGACATACTGCTGGCCAACCAAGTCTCCATTTGGTTTCACAGGTGTCTATTGAGCATTGTAGGGCTTAACTCGCAGCTTCATTACTGTTTTCATTTCACTTCCCCTTATCAGTGATGAACGTGGTCACCAATCAGAGCATGCATTCCCATTGAGCCTTAGTCTTAGAAGGGGGTTTGCCCTGAGGGGGACCCGACCACTTGCCTTGATGTCTTCTGGGTGAGCCACTTATTTGTTCTTGTAGTAATCAGTCGGCCTGTAGATACTGTTTTGTATTTTTCCTGTCAGTCTTTCTTTCAAGAAGTATGCCTTCTCTTGTTTGTTTTGTGTTTTTTGTGCTATTTCTTGTTGGTTTCTTTTTAGTTTTCATGTTTGCTTGTTCTACTTGGAAATTCATTTTTATGATAAGTTGTGAAGTATTAAGTTTCTTTGGGGTTACCTCATAGTTACTAACTTTTCTCTCCATTTAAGAGAATCCATTGTATCCTGTAATTTACCTGACATCCTCACCACCTGAGTCTCTGTTGCTACATTTTTCCCTTCTTAATTTTGATCATCTGTTGACCTCCCAGCACCTTTGAGTTTGTTGTTGTAGTCTTATTCTGTTCTGGACTCTGCTATCTGTTGACTGAGTTCCAGGTGGTGTTGCCATGCCTGTCAGTCTCTGTTTGTTGTCTGTTCTTGTTGGTTTTCAGTCCACAGAACTCTGTTTAGGATGTTTTGAAGTGTTGGGTTGGTTTTGATAAAACCTCTCAGATTTGTTTATCATGGAATGTCTTGATCGCACCATCGTATTTGATTGATAGTTTTGCTGGATAGATGATTCTTGGTTGACAATTTTTTTTCTTGTATGGCTTTGAATATGTCTCCCCATTGCCTTCTTGCCTGCATGGTTTGTTCTGAATAGTCAGAGCTTAATCTACTTTGCTTGCCTTTATAAGTGACATTTCTCTTCACCCTGGCCGCTTTTAGTATTCTTTCCTTGTTTTGATTTTGGAGAGCTTGATTATTATATGTCTTGGTGACTTTCTTTTGGCGTCTATCCTTCCTGGGGTATGTTGGGCTTCTTGAATGTTTATCTTCTCATCTTTCAAGATGTTAGCAAAATTTTTTTCCAGAAGCTCTTCAGCTTTCTCCTCTTCTCTGATTCTTCCTGTTCTGGAATGCCAATAATAATTAAGTTGTTCCTCTTCATGTTATCCAGCATGAATTGTAGACTGTCTTCAGATTTTTTTATCCTTTTTTGTGCTTGCTCTTCTATCTTAGCAGTATTGAGAGAATTGTCTTCCAGCTCATTAGTTATGGCTTCCATCTCTTCTGTTCTGCCTCTATCCCCTGTCAGTGTATTGTCCATTTCTGATATCTTATTATTGATCATCTGGGCATCTTTTTGCAGGTGTATCAATGCTGTATCAATCTTATTTGATTACTCCTGTAGTACTTTCCTGACTTCTTCCTTGTTTACCTCTACCCCTTTTTGGAGCATTTTAATTTGTTTCCATATTATTCTTCTGAATTCTTTCTCAGGCTTATCCAAAACCTCCTCTTCCTCTCCTGGGGAGCCTTTGTCTGTCTCCAGCTCATTTATCTTAGCTACTCTCTTCTGTTGTTGGATGTGTTTTGATATCGTTTATTGCTTTTTATTTGTCATGATAGTTATTTGTTTTTGTTTTTTAAAGCTTAAATGAATATTTGTTGTTTGTTGTTATGCTTACTGGGTGTCTCCTGGTGAATGGAGATAGGCTTCCCTTTTCACATGTAATGCTTAGTGGGTGTTGTTGGGTGGAATATTATGGGTTATGCCTGTAGTTTGCCTATATGGCCACGATTGCTGTCTCTTCTTGGGTAATGTAGGGAGAAAAAGTTCCCACCTCCAGGAAAGATGTGTGATCAAAAGAACTAAAGTCAGAAATAATATAAATGCATAGACAAAAATCACCACTTTGGAACCGAAATGAAATTGTGGTCAACTGTCCCAAGCTACACTGTCAGTGTGTGTACAATCAGAAGCCTCCAGCAGTAGGTGGAGGTGTCCACTCTCTTAGGCCCCTCCTCTAGTCACTACAGTAGAGGTGCACAGGTAGATATTAGGGAGTTAATGGGAGAAAGATTATCCACTATTTTTGTCTCTGAAGGTCACTTCAGTATCTGCGTGTGCACAGTGCAATTCTCAGGATGGTTGAATCCTTTTATGCTGAAGTTTTACTGATTGCTTTGAATTGGTCCTGCACAGGGAGCTTGGGCAGCACATTGGCCATGAATGGGGCCACGAACGTCAAGGTCAGCAGCTTGAACCCACCAGCTGCACCGTGGGAGAAAGGCGACCCACAGATCCAGAAACCCTGCACAGGGTTGTCTGGAGTTGGAACCTCTCCACGGTGTACCGCCATGAAGGGTCCCACTGGGGAAACTTTTGGGTCTGTGTGCCCTCAGCTCACGTCATAAGTTGCCACCAAGCTCCTATTCTCTGTACTGTGGGAAAACTGGTCCCGCCTGATGTCCGGGCTGAGCAATGAAGGTGGGGCAGGGAGAAATGTGTAGTCTCCCGCGTCTGTTTTTTGTTTTTGTTTTTGTATTTTGCAGATGCCTCTGCACCACTTTTAGCATGGTTTCCTGAACTGGACTGGCTTTAGCCCCGCCCTCTAAACTCTGCCAGGGTGGGGTAGTCACCGAGGGAGTCCCGTCTCCAGATTCCTAACTCCCCGTATTTTCCTTAATATTGTGATTTTTTCACTTGTGAGTGCAGGGAAACTGACGTCCTGGATGTTATGGTAGGATCCTGAGCTCTGGAGTTGTTCTATGACTGCTTCCTTCGTGAGGTCCCCCTCCCTTCTTACCGGATTGTACCCTACCTGGTTTTCGCTGCTATAGCCCAAACCAGAAGTCTCCAAGACTTGAATTTTTCCTTCAGTTCAAGAAATGCCAAGTGTGTACTTCCCTTTTGGTTTTCTAATTCCAGGTCTTTGCACATTTGATTATAATGCTTTGAATTATTGAACTGCGCTTTGAAATTTTCAGTCTGCTCTTTTATTTCATCATTTCTTCCGTTCAGTTTAGCTACTCTACATTAAAGGGCAAGTTTCAGAGACTCTTATGACACCCATTTTGGTCTTCTTTTTCTTACTTGTCTTTTTCATTGATGAAATTTTTAATGTCATTCCACAATTCATCTGGTCTCCAAGTATTTGTGTTCTGTGTGTCAAATCTATTGTGGAAATGCTCTCTATACTTAGTTTGAATGTACTCCAAGTTGTATTTTGACTCCAGTAGGTTTTTTTTTTCATTTTCTTCAGCCTCAGTCTTAATTTGCTTGGGAGCAATTGCTGGTCTGTTCTTCAGTTAGCTGCTGGTCTAATTTTCATGGATGATATTGAGCTTCATTCCTTCTTTTTTTTTTTTTGACAGTTTATGGTTTCATTTGTGTCCAGAACTATACCTTTGATGTCCTCAAATGATCTTTCCAGAAATTATAATTCGACGTATAAATGCGAACATTTCCTCACCTGCCAGGTCCCTTCCACCTGGGAAACTTCCAATAGGAAAAATGGAGAGGTGCCTCCAGTTTGGATTCTGTTCTGTGACAATTTCTTCTCTGGGTGCTTCACAGTTCTTGTTGTGAGTGATGGGGATGTGTCCAGCTCAGGGCCTCTGACAACACATGATTGCACAGCATGAGTTTTGTTTCTGGGCAGTTTTATAGAAGGTTTTTGACTGCATTCCCAGCACTGCTGACTCGGACACCAAGTTACCGAGCTTCTCTCCTCGCTCTTTCAAGGACTCCATGGTGTTGTGGAGAATGATTTGGTCTCATCAGGTTCACCCTGCACTTTGGCCATGGTATCAGCTTCTCAAGGGTTCTGGTTTTTCCGAAGGTAATCATCCAAGGCAGCACAGTAGATTGTAGCCAGGCACTGGACTGACCAATCAATGTATGCTGTCATCCTGCTTGGAGAACTCTTATCTAACAAAACAAAAGTTACCCCGGAAGGATATTCACTATCAGAATTGACCACACCTGCAAAGCTGTTGTTTTGGACGTAGATGTGGCGCCGGTACTCTTGTACTTTAGTAGATGTTCTGCTGCCTTTCACTGAGTGCTCCACAATCAGCTGACTTATAAAGGTCTTGAATTCCTTAGCACTGGACCTCTGGAAGAAGCTGAAGGAGGACATGTCAGGGGTGGCTTTCAGCTACACCACCTTGGGCTCACCTTTGTAGAGGATGCTGAGGCTATACAGCTTTATGGGGCTGACGCCTTGGGGCTCCCTACGTCCAGGACCCACCCTTCCGAGGTCCATTATTTCTTTTCACAGTTGTAGTTGATTTGGGTTCTGTGCATTTCATCTGGAGAGGTCCATGTGTGGTGGTCGTGGTGGTGGTGGTAGTGGTAGGTGCCATTGTGTGAGTACCGACTCATAGCGACCCTATGCACATCAGAACGAAACACCGCCAGATTCTCTGCCAACATCACAATCGTTGCTATGTTTGAGTCCATTGATGCTGTCACTGTGCCAATCCATCTTATTTGGGGTCTTCCTCAGTTTCACTGACCCTCCACTTTACCAAATAAGATATCCTTCTCCAGGGACTTGTCCTTCCTGATAATATGTTTAAAATAAGAGAGGTGAAGTCCGACCATCCTGGCTTCCAGGGAGCATTCTGGCTGTACTTCCAACACAGATTGGTCTGCTCTTTTGGCAGCCCATGATACTTTTAATCTTTGCCAACACCATACCTCAAATTCATCAATACTTTGGTCTTCCTTATTCACTTTTCAACTTTCACATCCATATGAGGTTATTGATGAAAATATCATGGCTTGGGTCAGGCACACCTTAGTCCTCAAACTGACACCTTTTCTCTTAAAATATTTTAAAGAGGTCTTGTGCAGCAGATTTGCCTGATGCAGTACTTTGTTTTTTGACTGCTGATTTCATGAGTGTTGATGATTGATCTGAGCAAAATGATGTCTTTGACAACTTGAATCTTTTATCTATTTATCTTGATGTTGTTTATTGGTCAAGTTGTGAGGATTTTTTGTTTTCTTTTCATCATTACTGTTGTTAGTGGTTGGTATGTAAACTTGACTCATAGTGGTATTAACTGGTTTTTCTTGTAGGTATATAGATATTATCCTATCATAGTCAGTGTTGCACTTCAAGATAGATCTTTAAATGTACTTTTTGATGATGATGAATGTGACAACATTCCTCTTCAGTGTGTCAGTCTTGGCATAGTAGATCATATGATTATATCAGATTTAGAATGGCCAGTATGAGTCCAATTCAGCTCTCTAATGCGTAGGATATTGATCTTTAGGTGTTCCGTTTCATTTTTGACAACTTCATACTTCATATATTCCATGTTGTGATTATTAATGGATCTTTTCAGCTGATTCTCCTCATTTTGAGTTGTGCCTTATCAGCAATTGAAGATCCTAAAAGCTTTATTCCGTATGCATCATTACGATCAACTCTACTTTTGTAGGCAGTTTTGTATTTTGAGTGCCATCCAGTGTGAAAGGCTCATCTTCTGGCACTATATCCAACAGCTTTCTGGTGTTATTCATAATGTTTCAATATTAAAAATTCTATTGCTGTATGACAGTGTTCCACTGCTATTCATAAGGTTTTCAGTGACTTAGCATTCAGGAGTAGTCAGCCTCTCCTTCCTGTCATGCCTAATCTGGAAGCTCTGCTGAAAACTGTCCATCATGGGTGACCCTGGTGGTACTTAAAATACTGGTGGCATAGCTTCAAGCATCATAGCAATGTGCATGCCACCACAGTGTGACAAAAAGGATAGACAAGTAGGGATCCATGTGTATAGTCACCATTTATGTTGTTCAAAAAAAGGAATTCGCAGGCAATAAGTCATTCGTCTTGAAAAATTCTGCGATGTGATCTCCAGCGTTGTTTCTGTCATCAATACCATATTTTGCAACTACTGATCTTTCTTTGCTTTCAACTTTTGCCTTCTACTCACTAGTAATTACCAGTACATCTTTATTGCATGTTTAGTCAATTTATGACTGTAGAAGTTGGTAAAAAATCTTTCATTTCTTCATATTGTTCATTTGCCACAGGAAGACCAATTAATACAACTATTATTCAAATCTATGCACTACCATTATTGCCTAAGATCTCTGATCAAGATTTTGAAACGCAGGAGGGAGATCATGTGTGTTCTGTAAGTTGGTGGACAATATACCGTTTTTCTGTGCCAACAGTTTTATTTGCCCCTGGCATTCCACCATCTGTACTGTGGACACAGAACCCTCTTACTTGTTTTTAACCAAGAAGATCGGTCTTGATAATGCTTGCTGTTACCTTTTGAGCAATCATTCTGTGAACCTACTGTGTTATAAATATTGCAAGCAACTCTTGACCTGATTACAAAATCAAATCATGTTGTAGTCATTTTGTATAATCTGGTTTCTAGATATTTTGTAATTATGTGTATAAGCAAGTCACAGAGTGCTCTGTTTAACAGAGTTTATTGTTGTAGAGGCCTGTAATTACCAAATTTTATTTGTTCAAAATATCTTTGAAAGCTAGTTATAAGTATGTGACCTTTCTTTATGTTATTCATGTGTTTTTGTATATGATTGTAACTTTCCATTGTAAACTTTATAATTATTAAAACTCCTGGGTTAAGAAACCGAACTCTTTATCAGTTGCTTCCTGTCTATCCTGAGGCCTCACTGAAATAAAAGCATGGACTCTAAGAGAAAATAAGCTGTAATTATAAACTGAGACATAGCAAAGAAAAGGGGAGAAGATGTTATAAAAGAACAGATATCCATAGCTGATTTTGGGATATAGGATTAATTTGGCAGATAAAGCAAGTTGAGACGCTGTAGCCTCGATATATTGCAAGGAAGCCGGAGTCAGTCTTTTCAGAAACCTTGAGGGTCTGGGCTGAGTCAACTTTCAGAACAGGTTGTAACTTACAAATGAGATTTCAAAAAAAGAGTGTAAGTTAAGAGCTGTTTATAAAATTGCAGTGCAAATTAAATGTACCTCCTCCCCCCAACACCCACCCTCTTCACACATGTACTTAAAACATGGACAGCTGGCATTCATCTCAGTGTAAACAGCCAAAAACTGTCTCTTCTCTAGAAATTGAATGAATTTCAGAAAGCTATGGTTTCTGTTGTAGAAACTCATGCCACAGAATAAGCCCTTCTCATTCTTTTGTGTTCACTGTTAGATTCTTTTCTATTACAATCAGGTAAAGCCTGCCTACCATGATCAAACATAACCAGAATTCCTACTTAGGGCTTAGGCCTTACCAGAAAATAGACCAGGTCTCACAGAAACAGTGTACAGCAATCCCTACTCCTATATTTTCAGGAGACTGTGCTAAGACAACCAAGGGGTAACTGGTTATAAGTAACATAAAGGGAAAACACTGGACCTGAGGAAATAGCTAATGACAGAAACAGTGAAATTATAAGAAAGTACTTTAAAGGTTTGTTTAAGGGAAAATGATTGCTGAAATGTAGATTTAAGTAGAAATCGAGAAAATTGAAGAAATATTCTAAAATGTAGAACAAAGACAAAGTCAAGAAAGGATACCTGAGAAATGAATCCATGAAGTTCAACATTTAACATGTACAGAAGTTAGAGAAAAAGAAACCAATGGAGAAAGTTATCAAAAATTAAGGGAAGGTAATTTCCTATTGATGGTAAAAGGCCCAAGTCTGTTATAATAATCGGTACCACTGAGAACCAGCATACTCAGTGATGAAGCAGCACCTGCGGACATAGGGTTGTGACAGTTCAGTGCTCCCAAACTTGTCGTGGCACTGTAGGATCAACACTGAACTGCTAACTACAAGGTCTGTGATTCAAACTCACAAGTGGCTACTCAGAAACCCTATACAGTATTGCTGTGAGTCAGAATTGACTTGGTGACACTTAACAATAACAACAGTGATGACAAAACCAGTTGCAAATAAATTGACTGAATCTTGGTGATCTCATGTGTGTCAGAGTAGAACTATGCACCATAGATTTTTTTCAGTAGCTTTGATTTTTGGGAGGTTGATCACCAGGCCTTTTTTCTAAGATGCTTCTAGGTGGACTTGAACCACCAACATTTCTATTAGTAGCTGAACATACTAACCATTTGCACCATTCAAAAGATTGTAAAGTTTCCTGAGAGGAAGAGAAATAAGTTGTCTCTATGTGAAGAAATATCAAGCTGACATCAATGGCCTTATCAACAACACTGGATGCTGTAAGTATTTCAAACAAAACCCAAAGATAAAAACACTTTTTAGCCTAGAATTCTGTACCTGGCAAGTTACAATTCAATTGTAAGGGAAGTAGGACATTTTCATATGCAAAAGGACTAGAAAAGTTAGCTTCTCAAGGACCCTTAAAAGGAAAGTAGTTGAGCCTGTACTCCAGCTAAACAAGCAAATTGTCGAGAAAGTCTTGGCCTTAAGGAAATAGAGAAAACAACCTAACTGGATGGATGATGACTGTAGGAGGAGAAGTCAAAAAGTATTGCTACTCAAGATCCAGTACATGCTTGAATTTACTGTGTCTCAATGATCACTGGACTGCTAACTGTAAGGTTGGCAGTTCAGCCACTCCTTGGAATTCCTGTACAGGGTTGCTTAGAGTTGGAATGCAACACTTAACATTTATGATCAATGGATGGCTGTAGACAAGTTCTCTCAGTAATAACAGTCCTGGTGTGGTGCTGTAAGATAAGCACTTGACCTCAAGGTCAGTTTGAAACACAAGGTTGGCAGCTCAAACTCATCAGCCATTCATTGGAAACCCTATCTATGCAGGGTTGCTATGGGTTGGAACTGACTCGCTGGTACTTAACAGCAGTCTCGTTTGGGTGCCTTCAAAAAAATGGTTCATTCAAAACAGTAATTCTCAAGGGTAATCTGCTGAGCGACTTCAGTTTAAGACAGACAGCTGAGCTCAGACAGCTGCGATGACTGGTTTTTCAGATTGCAAAGGAGTAATCTAGATTGATTACAGGGCTAAGTATGAAGAGTTTCAGATGCTTTGGAATTAAAATAAATAACAAATGATAAATAATTCGTAGGTCAAAGAAGAAATCACAAGAAACTAGAAAATATTTTGAATATATTAGAAATTCAGACACAGAATATTAAATTTTACAGAAAAGAAGCTAAAGGAAAGCTTAGGTTTAAAAGCTTATATTAGAAACAACAATCTACAGTCAGTTATCTAAACTTTCATCTTAAAAAACAAACAAAACACAGAAATTAGTGAAGTAGTCTATGTACAATAGAGAAAAATCAGTAAAGACAAAAGCTAATTCTTGGAAAATCCCCTCTCCAAGATGTATAAAACTTGTAGCTAGTTAGCCCAATGAAGCAAAAGGGTAGAGGAGAGGGGACGCGAATTACTAATATTAATATGGAAACATAGGATGTCACTATCAATTGTACACACATTTAAAGGATAATAAACAAATCTGTGTTGAAAGAAATACAGACAATGCTCCTTGGAAGCCAGGATGGCCAGACTTCGTTTCTCATACTTAGGGTATATTATCAGGAGGTACTAGTACCTGGAGAAAGACATCATACTTGGTAAAGGGAAGGGTCAGTGAAAAAGAGGATGAGCCTCAACAAGATGGATTGGCACAGTAACAGCAGCAGTGGGCTTAAGCGTAACAATGATTGTGAGTTTGGTGCAGGACTAGGTAGTGTTTCATTTTGTTGTGCATAGGTTCACTATAAGTTGGCACTGACTTGATGGGATCTAACTACAACAAACAAACTATTATAAACAACTTTATGCTAGCAAATTCACCAACTTAGTTATAAAGCAGCCTTGGTTAAATTTCTTGAAAGAAACAAAATGAAGAAGTGGTGGTGGTGGTGGAGTTGGATCTGACTCATAGCGACCCTGTACAGGGTTCTGAGGCTGTAAATCTTTATGGAAGCAGAAAGCCTCATCTTTATCCCATGGAACTGCTGGTAGTTTTGAACTAGCTGACTTTGAGTTTACCAGCCCAACTCATAACTACTAGCTACCAGAGCTCCTTAAATGAAGAAATTGTGTTGTTGTTGTTGTTATGTGCCATCGAGTCGGTTCCGACCCATAGCGACCCTCTACAGGGTTTCCGAGGGTGTAAATCTTTACAGGAGTAGAAAGCCTCATCTTTCTCCCGCGGAGCAGCTGGTAGTTTCGAACCGCTGACCTTAAGGTTCACAGCCCGATTCGTAATCACTATGCTACCAGAGCTCCTTAAATGAAGAAATAGAATATACAAATACCTGTACATGTATTTAAGGAATCAAATATGAAATTCTTTCCCCAACAAAACTCTAATCCAAAATGACTTTACTGGTGAAAGCTACCAACAATTATCAGCCACACTTAAGCACTTTTAGAAAATGAAGTATAGAAGGAAACTTCCAATTCATTCTGTTAACACCAAACAAAGCTATTACAAGGAAAAGAATCTGCAGACCAGTATTCCTCATGAACACAGGCTAAAATTCTTTAACAAAAATTTAGCAAATCAAATTCAAAAATAAAGTGAAATGATTCGTGTAAATGATTCAAACTCACCAGTCGCTCCTTGGAAACCCATTGATCTTGTGCCCTATATTGACCCTGTACTAACAGGGTTGCTGTAAGTTGGAACTGACTTGACAGCACTTAACAACAGCAAATAGTGGTGGTGTGCCGTGGAATTGGTTCCGACTCAAAGCAACCCTGTACAGGGTTTGTGAGGCTGTAAATCTTTACAGGAGCAGAAAGCCTCATCTTTTTCCCACAGAACAGCTGATAGTTTAGAACTGCGGACCTTGAGGTTAGCAGCCCAATTTGTAACGAGTACGCTACCAGAGCTCCTTAACAACAACAAATAGATGGTAAAATATCATGACTAGTTTGGACTTCTGGTGTGGTGCTGTGGATCATCACTGATTGCAAACCACAAGGCCAGCATTTCAAACCTACCACTTGCTTCTTGGAAACCCTCTACAGGGTCACTATGAGTTGGAACCAATTCAATGGCACTTAAGAAGTGGGATTTATCATATATATATATATATATGTGTGTGTGTGTGTGTGTGTCAATATAACTCACCATATAAAAAGGAAAAGTGTGAGATCATCTCAATATTTTCAGAAAAGCTCTGAACAGAATAAAGTACCCACTCATCATTTTTTAAAACAAACCCTCAGTAAACTAGAAATAGAAGGGTACTTCGTCCACCTCGAAAAAAGCCAGCATTAAGTGCCTACAAATAACTGATTTACTAGGAAAAACTAAACATTTTCCCTCTAAGAATAAAAACAAGACTAGATGTCCATTCACACCACTTTTATTTAGAGTATACTGCAGGGTCTAGTTTGTGCAGTACAGCAAAAAAAACAAAAAACAAAAACATATATATATATAGATAGATAGATAGATAGATAGATATAGACAGAACTAAAATAGATGCCAACATCATGCTCAATGAAGAATGCTATTGTAACTTTGTAATTAAGCAAGGCCTCTGGATGCAAGGTGAATCTTTTAAAATATTTTTTATTTAAATTTTTCTATGTATAGTAAAATTTGTGAAAGCTGTAACCTGTGTAATCAGAAACCTGTCGGGAAAGGAAAATTCAAATATCCAAATAATTGTTGTGTGCCATCGAGTTGGTTCCAGCTCATAGTGACCCTGTGTAGGGTTTCTGAGAAGCAGCTGGTGGATCTGAACTGCCGACCTTGTGGTTCAAACTGACCTTGTGGTCGAGTGCTTATCCTGCAGCACCACACCAGGACTCCATATTCAAATAATAGCATGATAGAAAGAGGTAAGACTGCACCCTGCCAAAGGTAGAAAATTGGGACCCAGAAAAACAAGACAGTCTTATCAAGTTCTGACTCTCACGGAGTTTACTATTTAGCAAGGAAAAACTTCAAATTGAACCAGTTATAATGACATCAAAAAACAAAATGTTTAGTAGTAATGTTAACAAAATATGCACATTATCTGTACACTGAAAACTATAAAACACTACTCAGAGAAAATAAAGGTTTAAATACAGGGAAAGACATAATATTCATGGATCCAAAGAGTTTTACTTAGATATTTCTTGAGTTGATCTATAGATTCAATGCATTCTCAGTTAAAATGCTAGTAAACCTTTCTTTTGTGTGTAAAATGACAATGTGATTCTAGAATGTCTATGAAGAAGCAAAAAACAAAGTTGGCTGAATTGAACCTGCCTGATTTCATGACATACCTATAAAAGTATACAAGTACAGTGTGCTGTTGGTACAGGAACAGACATTCATGGCAATAGAACAGAACAGAGATTACAAAAGTGGACAAGGGCCACAAAACATTAAATGAGGAAGAGATAGTCTCTTCAACAAATGGAGCTGGCAAAACTGGAAATCTATTTGCAGAATGAAACAAGACCCATATCTCACACCATATAGGAAAAAAACTCAACATGCATTAGAGACCTAAATAAAGGACCTAGAATTATAAAGATAAGCAATGAAAAAACAGGAACAAACCTAAGAGCTCTAAAACCATGTATAAATGCACACTGTCAAACATTACTAAAAACATACAAACAGCAGAAAACAAAATAGATGATTGTTGTTGTTAAGTACCATCGAGTCAGTACTAACCCATAGTGACCTTATACATAGCAGAATAAAACACTGCCCCAATCCTGGACCAACCTTACTACTGTTGACATGCTTGAGTCCATCAACGCTGCCACTTTGCCAGTCAGTCTCGTTTGGGGTCTTCCTTTTATTCTCTGACCCTCATGGAGCCTCATGTGAGGATAAGGAACCTTTGGCCAATGAGCAGTTTGCTGAGCTGCTGCTGGCAGCATTCCTCTTCAACTCTCCAAGTAACATGATGTAGAACCATAGTAGAGCCACAAATCCCACCAAAGCAAACTCCTCGCTAAATGTTGTAAGAATTTGCTTCCGTTTAGGAGAGATACATGTCTGAGTGGGAAGGCCTACCTAGTGTGAGGAGCCACACATTTGGCCTCAGTCAGTTAAATAATACTGTAGATTTATCTTTTGTTACTTTTTAGTCTATCCATTAATTTGTTTTCGACATTCACAGAATTTCTGTGTGATATGTTTATAAGGTTATGTAATACAAAGGAAGATAATATTTACTGAGTTAGTGTTTTGGGATATGTCATAAATCACTGGCAAATATGAATATCTGACATCAGAAGAGTTTGGGTCATTTACTGACTTCATATCATTTCCTTTCAAAGCCTAAGATGTGCATCCTTTGTGAAACACGAGAATGGTAACTGCCAAATTAATTACCTCAACTTTTCCTTGTTGTGTTGTTATGTTCCGTGGAGTCGGTTCTGACTCATAGCGACCCTGTACAGGGTTTCCGAAGCTGTAAATCTTTACAGGAGCAGAAAGCCTTCTCTTTCTCCCACGGAACCACTGGTAGTTTTGAACTGCTGATCTTGTGGTTCACAGCCTAGTTCGTAACCACTATACTACCAGAGCTCCTTTTCCTTAGTCTTATAGTAATTCACTTATTATATGTTGTCTGAGTTTGAAATATTTATTAAATGTTGTTGTCAGGCACCCGAGTTGGTTCTAACTTAAAGTGACTCCAAGGCTATAAGTCTTTGTGGGAGCAGAAAGCCTCATCTTTCTTTGCTGCATTAAATATAAGCTCACTTTTTAATTCTTTATTTCATAGTGATTATTGTTGTGTATTTGTAAAATTTAATAATTTCAATGAATGAAATAACCTTTTTCAAGAATTACATGATTAATTATTTTCTAAGGAGTAATGGATCCTAGTTTACTTTTAAATTTTAAGTTGTACATTGTACTTAAATTTTAAAAAATAAAGATAAAAATCTCTGTTGTACAACATGATGAGCATAACTGATGTCACGGGCTTGTAAATGTAAAATATTTGTTAAATATATTTTTACCACAATTTAAAAACAAAACAAATCACTAGTATTAATAACTGACATAGAAGCAATACGTTTTTTTTAATCTAATTACAAAGCTATAATGGAGGCCAAGATGGAGAGAGGGAGCAGCTGAGGACTTTAGATTCATGGAAAGAGAGGGACCGAGAGCTGGTGGCCAGGAGACAGACTTGCAAAATGTTCCCTTTGGTGGTTTAAATAATTATATATGCCTGAGTGTTTAAAAACAAACAAACAAACAAACAAAAATCTAAACTAAACTGAATGGAGAGAAATGCTGTTAACTGATGGTACATGGAGGGGATTATAATCATTGCAATGAAAAAAAGTATAAGATTTGTTGAATTTAAAACTAATGATCTGCCCTGTAAACTTTCACTAAACTCACAATAAAACTTTAAAAAACAAAAAACTATACCTGATGTGATTAATTTATAGCATATTAGTAAAAACGAATCTATATTAAAAGATTAATTTTAAATATACATAGACCAACTCAGCATGGATTATAAAGACCTAAATGTGAATCCCAGAATTATAAAGATCATCAGTGAAAAAATAGGGACAAATTTAAGGGCCCTGGTAATGTAGTGGTTATGAATTGGGCTGCGAACCTTAAGGTCAGCAGTTTGAAACTATCAGCTGCTCCACAGGAGAAAGATGGGGCTTTCTGCTCCTGTAAGATTTACAGCCTCGGAAACCCTGTACAGGGTCTCTGTGGGTTGGAACTGACTCAACGGCAATTAACAACAATCATGGGCACACACAGACTACGAAACATTGCTAAAATTACACAAAAGAAGACAAAATAGATGATTGGGACATTCTAAAAATTAAAAACTTATGTGCATCAAAGGATTTCACCAAAAGAGTAAATAGCCCACAGAATGAGAAAAAATCTTTTGCAATAACATATTAGACAAGGGACTAATTTCTAAAATCTATAGGAAACTACAAGAAAAAGACAAATAACCCAATTAAAAAATGGGCACAGGACATGAGCAGGCACTTCACCAAAGAAGACATTTGGGTAGCCATCAAACATATGAAGAAATGTTCACGATCATTAGCCATTGTTAGCCATTGTTGTTGTTGTTGTTAAGTGCCATCGAGTCGGTTCCGATTCATAGTGATCCTGTATAGGGTTTCTGAGACTGTAAATCTTTACGGGCACAGAAAGCCTCATCCTTCTCCTGCAGAGAGGCTTATAGTTTCGAACTGCTGACCAATTTTGTTTCAAGCCTGATTTGTAACCACTATACTACCAGAGCCATTGTTGTTGCTAAGTGCTGTCGAGTCGGTTCCAACCCATAGCGACCCTGTATAGGGTTTCCAGGGAGCAGCTGGTAAATTTGAATCGCTATCCTTGCAGTTCAAACAGCTTTGCAATCTGGCATATTAACCCACAACGCCACACCAGGAGAGATGCAAATGAAACCAACAATGAGATATCATCTCACACCAGCAATAACAGTGAAGTTCAAAAATGCAGAGGATAATAAATGCTAGCAAGGATGTGGAGGGTCTGGGACCCTCTTACATTGCTGGTGGGAATGCAAAATGGTCCAGCCCCTCTGG
>NW_006408861.1:302590-342017 GCF_000296735.1 Chrysochloris asiatica | reverse complement strand
AAAAAAAAAAAAAAAAAAGATTAATTTTAACGACTTGGTGCCATGATACCTTTGTTTCTGTTTAATCAAAACATGTATTATATACACAGTTAAAGGTACCTTAATCTGCATAGTTCTGTATTTCAAGTATCTTTTTGCTTCTGAGATCACCTGCTTTTTATTATAGGACCTCTTTGTAATCCAAGCACTTCTCTGCCCTTTGTATTTCTCCAGTCTGGAGGAATTGGGATTCAGCAGTTTAGCTATACATAGTTTTTATTGTCAAGAGAGAATACCAGAGACAGTAGAGACACTGAAGTATGATAGGTGTAGACTAGAATCAGATTGCCTACGTATGAATATCCAGCTTTATGAAAGGATTTCTGGGACCTTGGAAAGTCACATCTCTGTGTATTGGTTTTCCCATCTGTAAAATGGGAATTGTGGTATTCACTTCAAAGAGTTGTAAGAATTAAATGAATTTATAAAGCACTTAGACCAGAGTTTGGCATGTAATAAATAAGTGTTCTCTACTTGATGTTTTATGTGTTTTTCTAAGGCACTGCTATTGCCCTGTGGCTTTTCCTTGATTGCTTGTGAAAGTGTTTTAAAATGACTTCAACTTGTTCTGAAAGAATGAAAGAAAAGAAGGTTGGTTGGTTGGTTGGTAGGCAGGTAAATCAATATCTCTTCTAGTTCAACTACACATAAGGAACGATTGAAGAATAGAGAGAACTTTGAAGGAATTGGAATGGAGAAAACATTTATGTAATCTTATACCATATTATATAATCACAGTACTTAGAGGCAAAGTGCTTTATTCTTTGCTTGACCAGTGTAAGAGTTTATCAAAAAGTCACTGAATGGATTTTATAGAGAATGAAATGGAATGTTTAGGAGGAGCAGGAGTAAATGGAAATTTTACTCTATCCTGATATGCAGTCGAAATGTGGTGCCCTTTTCCTTTTTCTTTTACAGGCTCATTGGGAGCTTATATCAGTGGAAACCACAGCTTCTGCCTTTTGTAATGAATACATGATCAACCAATGATTGACTTGTATTTACCATTCTCCAGTGACTTCTCTCAGAAATCCAGCTACTTTGTAAGTAGTAAAGACCCAACATGAGTAAACTCTTACATGAGGATTCACACCCCCAAAAGCCCAAGCACAAGCCTAAATTTCACCCTGGCAACTTCTACATTGTAGAAGGACCTGTGAGAGGAATAAAGACTTCTTTACTGGAGATGAATTAATTTAGACTCTGAAGATGAGAATTCACTTATATATTTCTGCTTGAGAACCCAGAACTTAAAACTGATGCCAGTGTATCCTAACGATTAAAAAAACAATTTGTTTCCCATAGTTGGAGCCTGGATGCACACTCAGAGCATTGTTGCTGCCACATAAAGAGAATTCTTGAAGATCATTCCATCTTCCTTATAATAGGCAAGCAAACTAAGGACATATGTGATGAAATGCAATCCCTGTAGTAGAACAGCAACTGACGTGGCAAGGCTGTGTCTGAAACCCAGTTCTCTGAGACCCTAGACAGTACACTTTCTGTTAGATGAGTACTACACCAGGCATGGTGACATGCGAACTGATAATCTGTATGCTGAGGAAAGTCTAATAGTGAGTCTTTTTTTTTTTTTTTTTTATCCAGAACTTATTTGCCTTCACAACACCCACAGGGAATGTTGGTGGGTAATATTAGGGATGTTCTCTTGTGGAGCTGTACGATAAGCTCTGGACTGCTAACCACAAGGTCGGTGGTTCAAACCCATCAACCACTCTTTGGAAAGAGGGTTGCTATGAGTTGGAACTAACTTGACGGCACTTAACAACTAGAATAAAAAGGAGTTGAAGGAAACAAAGAGCCTGTAAATAGTGTATCAACACATCGTAGCCATCCACAGTCTGATAAAATGTTAGTCTGGGGATAACTCCATCTGCTGTCAGAGCATGCTGTAAAATCAGTGATTTATAATATACTGGAAACCTGAGATTTTCTATTTAATGATTTTAAAAATTATGAGTGCTGTTTGTTAAAAGGAAACAATGCTTGTTTCCAACATTTTAGGCTTTTGATTTAGGTTGTTAATTATTTTTCTTTGGCAGTAAAATAAGAATGATATTTAGATTACCACAAATATTTAGCAGTGACAAAAATATTCTATAGTGATTTAGAATGAAAAATTTGGGAAATTTAAACCAGTGAGTCAGGTACCTTGTAGCTCCCTTGTTTGGAAACAGTGAGGGGAGCATTCCTGATCCCAATTTGGGGGGACCTGGCAAAGAATACAAACTTAAAAAATGTAATAAATGTTTGCTGAGGATAGTTTCTGTGTTCTTTGTGGCCTTTTACAGGATGGTTTGCTAGGATTATGATACTAAAATGGTTGTTTAGTGGAGTGAGAAAAGCATAAGCACCTTGAATATTATTAAACCCTCCGGTAATGCACATGACAAGCTAGGATGGGTGTCCTGTGGATTGGCAGAGCCCAGCACAGAGTGTGGGTTTCCCAGGATGCTCTGTGGCCAGCCAGGTGGAGGGAGTCTGCACACCTCAGCTCAGGTCTCCGTCTTGACCGATTCAGGTGGTTGTGTATATGTGCTTTAAATTTCTCCAGGTTTTTCTTCTTCTTAAACGGAGAAGTTAGTGGAAACAGCAGCTTAGAGAAAAAACGAGTTTTAAATAAAATTTACATTGTCTTTTGTTTAAAACGAGTTTTAAATAAAATTTACATTGTCTTTTTGTTTAAAATGAAGAGAAACAGTGTATACATATCATTTGAGCACAATCTTTGAGTAAACATGCATCGGTTAACATCTGTAATCATAAAGGTATAAAGGATATTTTAATATTAGGTGCACTAATCTAGATTACTCCTAGACAAAAGGTCTATTAAACAAACAACTTTTGTGCAGTAAGCTGAACAAACAACAGCCTTCATACATTTACCATAAAACGGAGCCTTAAAAAAAAAAAATGATTTGTTAAATAATGTTTCCTTAGTTGAACCTCTGTTGCTCCATTATTCCCAAAGCCAGCTATTACAGAACTCTAGACCAGTGTTTAGAAATATTATTATTTTAGCTATTTCTGTTTTTCTCTATTTCATAATTTATATGGTACCATCATTACAAACATGAAAGCTTTGTTAAACTGTTGACCAAGAGAAAAAAATACCACTGTGCTCATCTGATTGTAACTCAGATGTGTGTGTATAACTATTTTTTAATGTGAAACAAGAGAGCAGAAACAAATAGAGGCACACCTCTTTTTGTTGCGCTTCGCTATATTGCTTTTTGCAGCTACTGCTTTTTTAAAGACTGAACATTTGTAGTAACCCTGCTCAAGCAAGTCTGTCAGTACTATTTCCCCAATAGTATGTGCTCGCTTCGTGTCTCTTCCACAGTTTTGGTAATTCTCACAATATTTAAAACTTTTTCATAATATTTACACAGTTGGGGAGCATAGTGACTGCATAGAACAAACACTAGATTGTGAAGCAAAAAGTGGTTCAAGGCCACCAAATGCTAAATAGGAGAAAGATACGATTTCCTGCTCTTGCAAAAGATTTACAGCCTCAGAAACCCTATACAGGATCACTATGAGTTGAAACTAACTTGATAGCACTTAACAACAATTGCAAACTTAATAGACTATATCATATGTTGTTGTTGTTAAGTGCTGTTGAGTTGGTTCCTACTCATAACTACCTTTTATAGGGTTTCCAAGAAGCAGCTGGTGAATTTGAACCACCAGCTGTATGGTTCAAACCAATGTTGAGGTCGAGTGCTTATCCTGTGGTGCCACACCAGGACTCAAGACTACATATAGTGTAAACATAGCTTTTAGATATGGACAAGAAAACCAAAAAAATGTTGTGACTCGATGGTTTTTGTCTTGCAGTATTTTATTGAAGGAGGTGGTTTGGAACCGAACCTGCAGTATTTCTGAGGAAAATGAGAGGTACTCAGGAGCACAAGAAGGCTTCAAAAAGTTTGCAGAAAACCTCCATCATCTTACAGTTCCACTTTTCACAAATTTTTTGCAGCCCTCTCCTATAAGGCTAGTTGGCAGTATTTAAGTTGCTGTCTTTCATCCCAAAGCCCTGACTGTTCCTTGGGCCATGTATCCACTCCCACCTTACACAGGAAGGTTTGCATTTCACCTTTTAGACTGTAGATTCTATTTTTTCAGAGATCTAGCCTCATTAAGAATTTATGTTCTTAATTCTTTTTTCTTTATATCTCTAATATTATTACACTTGTTCAGGAAGAAACCATTCTCATATATGTTCTTTTCTTGAGATAGATTTTTAGTAGGCTCCTTACAGACAAAAATTAGAAATAGTACAAATTTAAGCATGTTATAATAAACCTGGTGCAAAGGCAGTTCATTAGAGAACGAACAGTCTTTTCAACTGGTCATCCATGTGCAAAAAATATGCACTTCTATTCATATCTCTCATCATATGCAAAATTAACTGAAAACAGATTATTAACTTAAATGTAAAACCTAAAAACGTAACATTTCTACAACAAAATCTAAGGAAAAAATACCTTTGTGGTCTTAGGCTTGGCAAAGATTCTTTAGATAAGACACCAAAATCACAATTCATACAAGAAAAAAATTGATATATTAGACTTCACCAAAATGAAGCTTAGTTGCTGTTTGAATAAGTCACAGCACTGGTTTCAAACATTCCAACGTCCATGAAGATGACATAAGACTGAGCAGTGTGTCCTTCCATGATACATAAGGCCACCATGAATCATACACTGGGAGAAAATATCTAAATCAGTAACTGGTAAAGGACTTGAATCCAGAATATATAAAGAACTCTCAAAACCAGGAAAACAACCCCATTTGTTTAAAATGAGCAAAAGATTTGAACAGACATTTCAACAAAGAGGAAGCCAAAACTCATTGCTGACAATTCAATTCTGACTCACAGAGGCTCTACAGGACAGAGTAGAATTGTCCCATAGGATTTCATTCTCCCATAAAGTGCCTGGTGGGTTCCAACCTCTGATCTTTCATTAAGAGCAAAGCACTTAATCGTTGTGTCATCAGGGCCTCTTAAAGAAGATAGATTGATGTCAAATAAGCACATGAAAAGATGTTCAGCAACAGTCATTAAACCAAATATCAAACCCACTGTCATCAAGTCAACTGTCCTCGGGTTAATTATGATTTAGCGACCCCATATAGAGTGTCCAAGACTGTAAATCTTTATGAGAAGAGGCACCTCATCTTTCTCCCTCAGAGCAGCTGGTTGGTTTTGAACTGTTGACTTGTGGTAAGCAGTCCAGATTAAAACCACTGAGATACCACTTATTATAAACAAAGGAAACAAACTAGTTGCCATTGAGTTGATTTCAACTCATGTCAAAGTGAAACGGTGTTCCATAGGGTTTTTAGTGTCTGGTTTTTAAAAAGTAGATCATCAGGTCTTTTTCTGAGTTGCCTCTTGGTAGAATTGAACCACCAATCTTTGAGTAAATGTCTGAGTGCTTACTTGTATGCAAGCCCCACACACTCCAAACACTTATTAGAATAAATAAAATTTAAAAGGCTGACGATAACAAATGTTGGAGTCCTGGTGTGGCACTATAGGATAAGTGCCGGACTGCTAACCACAAGGTTGGTGGTTCAAACCCACCAGCCACTCCTTGGAAACCTTATACAGGGTCACTATATACAGGGTCACTATAAGTCATAACTAACCTGGCGGCACTCAACAACCGCTACATAACAAGTGTAAACAAGGATGTAGAGCAACTGGAACTCTTATTCATTGCTGGTTGGTGTTGTTAAGCATCATCGGGTCAGTTCTGATTCTTAGCGAACCTGTATAGGGTTTCCAAAGTTGTAGGAGCACAAAGCCTTATCTTTATCCCATGGAGCAACTGGTGGGCTATAGAACTGCAGACCTTGTGATTCACAGTCCAGTGTTTATTCTACAGTATCACACCAGAACTGGTAGGAATGTTAAATGGTGCAACCAGTTTAAAAAACTATTTCTCTGTTTTCTAAAAACTTAGGCAGATACCTACCATTTGACCCATAAACATATGGTAAGACACAATAGCAGTTTATTTATATGTAACACATAAAATTTTTGCAACTTTTTAGATATGTTTTCCTTTTTATTTTCTCCATTCAACCTGTTCCTGATTGATAGATATTTGGGTTGTTTTCATTCTTTTTATTATTACAAATAATGTTACAATGTAAAATCTTTTGCATATGTCATTTCACATTTTTAGCTACCATTCATCTGTAAGTTTGCCATATGTGGTGATTTGCATGTTGTTGTAATGCTGGGAGCTATGCCACTGGTATTTTAAATACTATCAGAGTCATCCGTGGTGAATAGGTTTCAGCAGAGGTTCCAAATTAAGACAGACTAGGAAAGACTAGAAAGAAGGAGAGGTTGACCACTTCGGGATGGTCAACCACTAAAAACCTTGTGAATTGCAGCATGACTTTGTCTGATATGGTGCCAGAAGGTGAGCCCTCAGGTTGGAAGCACTCAGAATATGACTGGGGAAGAGCTGCCTCCTCAAAGTGAATTGATCTTAATGACGGGATGGAGTAAACCTTTTGAGACCTTCATTTGCTGATGTGGTACAGCTCAAAATGAGAAGAAATGGCTGCAAATACCCATTAATAATCAGAACGTGGGATGTGTGACGTATGAATCTAGGAAAATTGAAAGTTGTTAAAAATGGAATATATAAAGAAATGGATTAGGATTGGCCATTTTGAACCAGGCAGTAATAAGACTTACCATTCCAGGAATGACAGACTGAAGAAGAATGGCGTAAAATTTATCATCAAAAAGATAATTTGTGATATGCTTACAAGGAAAACCGGTAAATACCACCATTATCCAAATTTACAAGAAAATACCCATTGAAGTCAATGAAGATGAAATTAAAGCATTCTAACAATTTCTGCAGTCTGAAATTGATAAGAAATGCAATCCAAGATGCATTGATAATTACTGGTAATTAGAATGTGAAATTTGGAAACAGAGGAAAGATCAGTATTTGGAAAATATGGCCTTGGTGATAGAAATGATGCTGGGGATCACATGATCAAATTTTGCAAGACCAATGAATTATTCACTGCAAATATCTTTTTTCAGCAACATAAATGATGATTGTATACATGGACCTCACCAGAAAGAAATGACTGCATCTGCGGAAAGAGAAAATGGGGAAGCTCAATATCATCAACCAAAACAAATCAATTGCTCATATGCAAGTTCAGGCTGAAGAAAATGAAAACAAGTCCACAAGAGCCAAATTGTGACCTTCAGTATCTCCCACCTGAATTTAAAGACGATCTGAAGAGCAGATTAGATGCAGTAGACACTAATGACCAAAGACCAGAAAAGTTTGTGGGATGGCATTAAGAACATTATACAGGACAAAAGCAAAAAGATGATTAAAAAGACAAGAAAGAAAGAAAAGACTATGCTGGTCACCGATAAGAGGAAGAGGGGGCAAATCAGCAGTGAAGTTGTAAACTAAGTCCGACCACATTCAATAGACTCCTGTTAACCTGGATTGAGACCTGGTTAACCAGCAGTATGACGAGACCTGGGGACTCCTGGGCCCAGGGGCAGGGACATGGCCCCAATGGACTAGAACAGAGTGTGAAGCATCCAGTTGATATAAAGAGAGGGGCATGCACAAGAACACCCACACTTGCAGATAGTACCCATTTGACCTGGCATCAATGGCTGGATGATCAGAACACGATTAGAGGAAGCAAGAAGGGGGAGGGGGGGCGGTATCTTGACCTGTGCTTGTGGATGCAGTATGACAAAGGAGCCAACAAATCTCTACAGTGAAGATCATTCTCACCCCCTTGATACACAGGGTCGACAGGGAGGGTGAACTTAGACATTGGCTACCCAAAATGGGGAGACTACAAAGCCAAGAAGTGACTGACTTACAAGCTTTCAATAGGGAACCTAGCTCTAAATGATGCAGGGAAAGGTAGAACCTCCACTGAATTGTTTCCAGCCTATCTGGATGGTGTTAATAAAAGGTGAGGGGGAGAGGACTCTTGTGTTTCAATGGGAATGATTGCTATCAGGTCTGAAAGTGAGTGTTCGAAAGGTAAATGTAAATATTTGGTAACAAAAGGAAGGGAGTGGCTGATTTTGCAGTCTAGGAGTGGAGATCCCTGGAACCATCAAGGGAGAAAAGCAAAGTGGGAGACTGTGTCCAGAAAGGCAGTGACACTAGGAATGGAGGCAGAGACAATGACATGGACAGAAGGAGCGGCTGGGGACTCTGGACTTGGAGGGAGAGGGGTTGTGTGCTGGTGGCCAGGGGCAGGAGTGTGGAGTGTACTCTTTGGGTGTTTGATGATGCATGCAGGGGATTGTGATCATTGCAAATGAAACAAAGTACGATAGGATGAATGCAAAGATAATGTTCACCCATGTAAAGTATATTCACAATAAAAACTTTGAAAAAAGAAAGAAAAGACCAAATGGTTGTCAGAAGAGACTTTGAAATTTTCTCCTGAATGTAGACAAGCTAAAGCAACTGGAAAAAAATGAGGGACTATTTCAAAGGGCAGCTCAAGAATATAAAGTATTATAATGAAATGTACAATAACCTAGAGTTAGAAAACCGCAAGGAAAAAATACTCTCAGTTTTCCCCAAGCTGAAGGAACTGAAAAAATATGGTAAACCTCGGGTTGCAATATTGAAGTATTCTGTGTGGTCCTGGTGTGGTGCTGTAGTATAAACACTGGATAGCTAACCTCAAGTTAGCAGTCAAACCCACCAGCTACTGCTTGAAAAACCTATACAGGATCACTGTGACTTGGAACTGACTTGACAGCACTTAACAAGATGTGGTGGTGGTGTGCTATGGAGTAGGCTCTGGCTCATAAGGACCCTATATTGGGTTTCCGAGGCTATAAATCTTTATGGGAGCAGAAAGCTTCATCTTTTTTCCAATGGAATGACTGGTAGTTTCAAACTGCTGACTTTGAGGTTAACAGCCTGACTCGTAACCACTGTGCTACCAGAGGCTCCTTAACAACAACATATATAGGAGCAAAATATTGAAATACTCAGGAAGCATCAAAAAAAGATGGAAGGAGTACACTGATTCACTGTACTAAAAAGAATTGGTCAATGGTCTGTCATTTCAAGAGGAACCATATGATCAAGAACCGATAGTATAGAAGGAAAACGGCAAACTGCACTGAAGGCATGTATTTGCAAAAAAAAAAAAAAAAAAGGCTCCAGGAATTGATGGACTACAAATTAAAATGTTTCAACAAACTGATGAAGCGCTGGAGGTACACACTCGTCTAAGACAAGAAATTTGGAAAACAGCTTCCTGACCAACTGATTTTAAGAAATCTGTATTTGTGTCCGTATAAAAGTGACCAAATGAAATGTAGAAAGCACTGAACAATATCACTGAATTTACATGCAAAGAAAATTTTGCTGAAAATAATTCAAAACCAGTTACAGCAATACATTGACAGGGAGGTGCCAGAAATTAAAGCGATGTAGAGGAACTTGGGACATCATTGCTGGCATCAGATGGATCTTCTGAAACACAGTACTAGAAAGAAGTGTATCTGTGCTTTATTGACTATGCAAAAGCATTTGATGTGTGACTCATAGCAAACTTGGGGTAACATTGTGAAGAACACTAAGGAACCTGTACATAGACCAAGAGGCAGTCATTTGTTACAGTAGAACAAGGGAACATTGAATGGTTTAAAATCAGGCAAGGTGTGCACCTGGGTTGTATACTTGCACCTAATTTATTCAGTCTGTATGCTGAGCAAATAATCCAAGAAGCTGGATTGTATGAAGAATGCTGCTTCAGCATTGGAGGAAGACTCATTCACTATACAGATGACAACAACCTTGCTTGTTGGAAGCAAAGTGGAGTTGAAATCCTTACTGGTGAACATCAAAGATTTCAGTGTGTATTGCACCTCAGTGTGAAGAAAACAAAAATCCACACAATTGGTTTAATAAATAATGTCATGATAAATGGAGCATAGTTTGAAGTTGACAAAGACTTAATTTTTCTTGGATTCCAATCAGTGCTCATGGAAGCATTGATTGTGAATAAATGAAATTATGTATTACACTGGTCAATCTGTTGTACAAGACCACTTTTAAGTATGAAATAATAAAGATATCAGTTTTAGGGCTCAGCATCACCTGACCAAATCCTTGGAATTTTCATTTGCTTCATATACTTAATGAAAGTTGGAGAATGAATAAGCAAGATTAGAACAATCGATGCATTTGAATTATGATTTTGATGAAGATATTGAAAGTACCATGCACTGCCAGAAGAGCAAACAAAGATATGGAGGAAGAAGTACAACCAGAGTGCTCCTTATAAGGAGGCAAGATTGACCAAGACTTTGTCTCTTGTACTTTGGACGTATTATCAGTCTGTGAAGTACATCATGCTTGGAGAAATGAAAGATCAGAGAAAAAGGGAAGATTCTTAATATGATGGATTGGCGCAGTGACTACAATTGTCTCAAACCTAACAACAATTGTGAGGATGGTACATGACCAGACAGTGTTTCATTTTGTTTTGCATAGGGACTCTATGAGTCAGAACCAACTCAATGACACTTAACAACAACTGCAATATTTATGAGTTTCCTAAAAGTAATCTTGCTGAGCCGCAGTGTAAATTTTCTTAATGTATTACCAAACTATGCTGCACATTGATTGTGACATTTTTGATTCTCAGTAGCAATGTTTGGTGGTGGTGGTGGCTATGTGCCATAGAGTGGGTTCTGACTCATAGCAACCCTGCATAGGGTTTCTGTGGCTGTAAATTTTTACAGGAGCAGAAAACCTCATCTGTCTCCTATGGAACAGCTGGTAGTTTTGAACGGTTGACCTAGAGGCTAGCAGCCTGACTTGTAACTACTACGCTATCAGAGCTCCTTAGTAGCAATATATAAGAGTACCTTTTTCTTCATAGCCACACTAACAGAATTGTATTTAAATAGAAATATTTGCTAGTGAGTCAGATGAGACAGGCTGTCTTGGGAGTTACACGAGGAGACTTCAAAAAGTTCATGGAAAAATGGAAACAAAATGTAATGGAAATTTTCTATAAACTTTTTGAAGTGCCCTTGTATAACTTACAATTTTCTCATAAGCAAAGCTGATTGATTTTCATGTTTAAGGACCATTTGCATTTATTCCCTATTCATATCTTTTTTGACAAGCTTTTTCATGACAAACTATGGACAGCATTACGAAATATGAGTATTCCAGAACATTTAATTGTGCTCATGAGGAATCTGTACCTGGACCAAGAAGCAGTTGTTCAAACAGAACATGGGAACACTGAATGGTTTAAAATTTAAAAAGGTGTGCAACAAGGTTGTAATCTTTCACCATACTTATTCAACCTGTATGCTGAGCAAATAATCCGAGAAGCTGGGTTCTATGAAGAAAAACATGGCATCAGGATTGGAGGAAGACTCATTAATAACTTGCAATGTACAGATGATGCAACCTTGCTTGCTGAAAGTGAAGAGGACTTAAAACATTTACTGATGAAGATCAAAGAGCACAGCCTTCGGTATGGATAACATCTCAATGTAAAGAAAACAAGAATCCTCACCACTGGACCAGTAAACAACATTCTTATCAACAGAGAAAAGATTGAAATTGTCAAGGAATTCATTCTTCTTGGATCAACTATCAACACTCACAGAAGCAGCAGTCAAGAAATCAAAAGGCGTGTTGCATTAAGCAAATCAGTTCCACAAGAGCTTTTTAAAGTGTTGAAGAGCAAAGATGTCAGCTTGAGAACTAAGATGCACCTGACCCAAGCCATGGTATTTTCAATAACCTCATATGCATGTAAAAGCTGGACAGTGAATAAGGAAGACTAGAAGAATTGATGCTTTTCAGTTATGGTGTTGGAGGAGAATATTGAAAGTGTCATGGGCTGCCAAAAGAACCAATAGATCCATTTTGGAAGAAGTGCAGCCAGAGTACTCCTTGAAGACCAAGGTGGCCAAATTTGACTCTCATACTTCGGACATATTGTCAGGAGGGACCAGTTGGTGGAGAAGGATATAATGTTTGGTAAGGTGGAGGGTCAGAGAAAAAGAGGAAGACCCCCAACAAGATGGATTGGCCAAGTGGCAGCGTCGATGGACTCAAGTGTGGCAACAGTAGTGAGGTTGGCCCAGGATTGGGTAGTGTTTCGTTTGGCTGTGCATTAGATCCCTTTGAGTCGGTACTGATTCGATGGCACCTAACAACAACAGCAACATATCTTTTTTAGTGGGCTGTTGGTCTTAGTGTTCAGTTATTTGTACATTTTGAATTAGTTACATTTCTGTGATTCTGTATTTCAATTGCGGATATTTTTTTCCTGTTTGCCACTTGTCTTTGTTTGTGTAGTTCATCTATTTTTTAATACATAAAAAGATAGTGATATATTTATTACCTCCAGATTTTAAGATGTAAACCTAGGTTATTAAAAATCCATTTAATCTGTTTCTAAATTTTTTAATAGCTTCATAGTTTGCTATTAAATCTCAGTGTATTTGGAATTTTTCTGGTATGTGTTATAAGAAATACTTTTTATCTTTTAATGTTTTTTGCTTTTTTTGTTTTAGCTTTTGTCACTTTATCATTAGCAGTAGATATTATGAAGAACTATAGATGTTATTTGTAGCGTAGTGGTTACGAATCGGGCTGCGAACCTAAAGGTCAGCGGTTCGAAACTACCAGCTGCTCCGCGAGAGAAAGATGAGGCTTTCTACTCCCGTAAGGATTTACACCCTCGGAAACCCTGTACAGGGTCGCTATGGGTCGGAACCGACTCGACGGCACGTAACAACAACAACAACATAGATGTTACTTAATTGTACAACACAAAATTATGCTAATAGTATAATCAGCAAATGTAACTGGTAGTTTTTCAGTACTGATAAGTGATGTTCTTTCAGTGATGTTGTTAAAGTGCTGTCGAGTTGTTCCCAGCTCACAGAAACCCTATATGGGGTTTCTAAGGAGCAGTTGGTGAGCTTGAACTGCTGACCTGTAGGTTCAAATTGACCTTACAGTCCAGTGCATTAGCTCACAGTGCCACACCAGGACTCCTCAGTGATAGTTCACACAATTCAAAATGAAGAAAATTCAGAACATATCAACTAGAAGGATTTTATCAGTAAGACATCATTGATATTATTACAACTTGTTGTCTAAGCACTGGACTGCTAATCACAAGGTTCAAACCCATCAGCCTTTTCTCAGAAACCCTATACAGAATTGCTGTGAGTCGGGAATTAATAACAACAAAAATATTCTAAAATAGGACTAACAAGCTAAATTAAAGTATTCTTACATTTATTTTTTAAAAACAAGCACACTGATTTATAAACCAAATATGCTACAATGATTATGTAATAATTATATCAAGAAATGAAGGTGATGATGGTGTTGTTATGTGCCATGGAGTCGGTTCCTACTCATAGCAACCCCATACAGGGTTTCCAAGGCTGCAAATCTTTATGGGAGCAGAAAGCCTCATCTTTCTCCACATCTTTATGTGATACAAAAACAACGCATTTTTCATCTTCTCTTTCTCTCACTCTTTTTCTACACACACAGAAACACTCAGACATACAACACGCCTCTAGGAAGATAGTATACCTTTACAAATTTACAATTTTATTATAAATCAGAACCCTACAGTTTAGCTCAATAAAAAGGCAATTAAAAAATGTAGTACTCTTACGATATTCTGAAAGTGGTATCATAAAAATTTTCACTACCCTTGGTCACCTGTCAAGTCTGAAACTGAACTCACTGTTATGGCTCAGTTTTCAGCTAGCAATAGGCATATAGCAGGGACAGCAACACTAGTGAGGTACACTCACCATAACCTGGTCAACCATTTAAGTCAAAATGGCAGCATTTACCCAAGGACAAAGTTCAGAAGGATTCAGGAAAAAGGAATGGGAACAAACACAGGCAGGAAGGGAGATAACTGGTGCTACACGGAGAGGATTGTAGTCATTGAGATGAAGTGAAGTATATTGTTAAGTGCTGTCGTGTCGGTTCTAACCCTAGCGACCCTGTATAGGGTTTCTGAGGAGCAGCTGGTGAGCTTGAACCACCGACCTTGCAGTTCAGATTTAACAAATCACCAGTATGATTTGTTAAATATAAAACTGATAATCTGCTTTGTAAACCTTCACTCAATTCACATTGAAAAGTTAAAACTATTTACTTTTGACAAAGTATGGTGATATACATAGCTTACACACTCACTGTGTTTGTACAACCAGTTATCTCAGTGGTGATGGTGTTAAGTGCTGTTGAGTCAGTTCTGACTCACAGCTACCCTGTATTCTGAGGAATGCCTACTGAGCTTGTACGATTGACCTTTTGGTTCAAACCGACCTTACGGTTCAGCGCTTATCTTAGAGCAGTACTTACACCAGTACTCCATATCTCAGGCATAGTGGTGAGGTAAAAAATGTGCCCTCTATAGTACCTTTGTTTTCATATGTTGCCCTTCCAGGAATAGCTAGGTTTTACTTTCTTTTTTTTTTTTTTTTTTTAAGTGTTTTATTGTGAATTATATGATAGTTTACATGGGAGAACATTAGTTTTACATTTGTTCTATTGTACATCGTATCATTGCCATGGTTACAATCCCCTCCATGCATCATCAACCGACCAAACCTGCCCCCTACACTATCCCCCCCTTCCCCTCCCCAACCCAGTCTCCAGCACACAGTCGCTCTCCCTCTCTGAATCTAAAATCCCCAGCTGCTCCATCGCTACACATCATTGTGTCTGCCTCCATCTCAGGCATCACTGCTTCTCTGGGTAGGGTCCCGCTCTCGGCTCTTCTCCATTGATGGTCCTAGGGACCTCCGCTCCTAGACTGAAAAGTGATTCCCTCCCTTCCTTGCTATAAAATGTCTACCTTTACATTTCCAACCTTCACAATCAGTCCCGATAACAATTATTCACTGTTATATCACAAGAGACCCATATCTGCATTTCATTTCATCAGCTCTGCCTAGGCAGATTGGATGCTACTCAGGGGAGATTCTGCCCTCCTCCAGGCCACCTGGTTCTAGGTTCCCTCTTGAAAGCTTGTAAGCCAGTCACTTCTTGCCTTTGTAGCCCCCACCCCCCATTTTGGGTAGCAAACATCCAAGTTGCCCATCCCTGTCTACTCTGTGTGTGGAGGGGGTGGTGGGAATGATTCTTGCTGTAAGAATTTGTTCCCTCTTTTGACCTACTGCTTCCATAGGTGTAGGTCAAGTTCATCAAATTGCATCAGATAACTTTTTTTTTCCTCTTCTTTCTTCTTCTGGTTGAGCTCTGATCATCCAGTCATTGAAGCCAGGTCAAGTGGGTATTATCTGCAAGTGTGGGTGTTCTTGTGCATATGCCCTCTTCTTTTATCAGCTGAACGCTTCACTCTCCACATTGTAGGGCTTAGCTAGCCGCTACATTGCTACTTTTTCCTCACTTCCCCTTATCGGTGAAGAGTGTGGTCACCAATCTGAGCGTGTATTCCCATTGAGTCTTAGTCTTGGAAGGGGGTTTGTACTTTCATTCTTGAAGGATATTTTCATTGAATGTGAGCTCCTGGCTGGCGTTTATTTTCTTTTAGCACTGTGAAGATATTTTTTCTGTCTTATAGTACTTCTAAGAGAAGTCAGCTCTATTCCAGCTCTTGTTTCTTTGAAGGTGGTATTTTTTTGTTACTGTTTTATGGCTTCCTGAAGCTCCATTATAACTCATTAATGTGTGGATCTCATTTTTGTTGTTGTGTGCCGTGGAGTCAGTTCCGACTCATAGCAACTCTGGACAGGGTTTCCGAGGCTATAAATCTTTATGGGAGCATTTTATTTACCTTCAAATTAATTGACACTCTTAATATGAATGTGTGAATTGGTGTCCTTCAGTGTTTGGAAATGTCCAGCCATTATCTTGAAATAGTATCTCAGCCAATTCCTTCTTTCCTTCATTTTCTGACTCTGATCAAACTTACATTAGACCTTGTCACTGTATCCATGTCTCTTCACCTCTCTTTTAAATTATTCATCTTTTCTCTGTATGCTGAATTTTGGGTAATTCTTCAGCTCTATCTTTCAGTTTGCTTTTTATTTTACTGTGTTTAGTCTGCTTTCAAATAAAGTTGTCATATCTTAACTCTGCTTTTCCTTTTTAGAAATTATATTTGATACATTAAAACATCTGCCATCACTTTTTCTGCTTTATCATTCCCCACAGATAATCATCAAGTTTGTCATTTATTTAAATATGATAATCATAGTTTCTTTAAAATTTTGGTCTCATCATCCCGTTTCTGAAACCTATCTAGAAGGTCTTTTAGTTCTGTTTGTTATTTCTATTGGTTCCTATTTGTGTTATATTATCTTTGTCTTTTTGAATCTGAGCTGCTGGTCATGACACTTGGGAAACTATTCATGGGTATTCCCTGATCTAGGATGAATGTGCCCTCCCCAAAGAGATTTTCCATTTGCACCATTTGCTTGAGAGCAGTACCAGTTTAAATCTCTCACATCAAGTTCAGTCCTCTAGGACCTCTAGAGGACACAGGCTATATAATACTAGTATGCAAACCTTACACATGCCAGTCCTATGGCCACAACTTGTCACGGAGTTTTTCTGTCTTTTTGCCCTACCCTCTTGCATTGTTCAATACCATGGCAGCCTTTTCTGTCCCCTTCTCTGGTTTTGAAGATGGAGATTAGATCTATCCTTCTACGTAGAATATATAGCCCTTTGAAGTCTCAGCTTAGTAGTGGGTGGGTGTCTTGTAGCCTTATCTTGATTAGGTTCTGTGCCTTTGCTTGTATTCCTCTTCATCCCTGTGACCTTGGAAGCTTGGGATGAGAGCCAAGCTGTGGTATTTGTAAATTGCCTCAGTAATATAAACATTAGTGGTGCTCCTATATTTTCTTTATCCCTGTGAGTGCTGTATATTCCATCTCTAAAATGACATTGGAGTTTCTTACTGTCATTTTTGGATCACCAGCGGTTTTTAACATATTCACATTTTTTCAAATCCTTAAATCAATCTGTGGTGTAGTGTAATTATCTAGCCACAGTCCATAACTGCCACAAAACAATTTTTCTGCCTTGCTGGGTCAGGGTAAGGGAAGAT
Source organism: Chrysochloris asiatica (assembly GCF_000296735.1). Lineage (NCBI taxonomy): Eukaryota > Metazoa > Chordata > Mammalia > Afrosoricida > Chrysochloridae > Chrysochloris > Chrysochloris asiatica. The sequence continues at coordinate 324,812 of NW_006408861.1, read as the reverse complement.
GGGAGAAGATAATGATAGGATGACTAGATTCAGCTGTGGATGGTCACAAAGTTCATTATAATTGTAAAAAAATCTGAACGTCTAGCATGGGTTTAAAATGAGCCATCTCAGAAGCAGGTTGGGAGGCGTCTCATCACCAGATGAGCCAGAAGTGTTATGTGTCCTTTGGACCCCAAGATCCCTGTGCATTAAACCTTGACTCAGGGACAGAAAGCTGTGACAACAGAGGAGTGACAAGAGCAGCAACAGCAGAACCAAGAACCAGAGCATGAGACAGAGCAGTGGACTTCCCAGCTCATGGAGCAAGTAAATCTGAGTGATTGGGCAGGAAGCTTGCTTGAAGAGTGGGTGCTTCTAGGCACTTAAGTGAGGGAGCTAGATTTGCTGACATATAGAACTAGAGCCAAATGGTCTTCATCTGAGGATTATGGTGGCATGGTGTGTCCTATGGGCATTTATCAGCAACTGACTGGAACAACTGTGCCCTGAGCATTTCTGACCCCAAATTATAACCTCTTAACATCTGTAATAAATCCCATAACTCTTGGTATGATGTCTGAGTTCTGTGTGGCCATTGAAATGAATTATCTAACCTAGCTGAGTATGAGAGCTGTGGGAAAGAAGATGGATTGTCCTCACATATTTTTGTATCAACATGGTATGTTATTTTCAGTGGGAAAATAGTCTGGGCCAAATAACCTAACCCTATTTTTAAATAATGGAGTGCTGTTATGGTGCTGTGGGTTAATGCGCCAGACTGCAAAGCCGTTTGAACTGCAAGATCGGCGGTTCAAGATCACTAGCTGCTCCTTGGAAACCCTATACAGGGTTGCTGTGGGTCAGAATTGACTTGATGGCACTTAACAACAACAGCAACAACAATCTTTAAATAATAGCCAACATATTAAACTTACTTGTTTTTTTTATTAAATTTATAGGGAAACTATAGAAGGATAGAGCTATTTACTGTATTTGTTGCTGTCTTTTAAATTGTTTTTAATTTTGAAACATAGCTTTGGAAACCTTTTGTTTGATATCGATTTTTGCTTATTTGTAGACAAGTTAGTTTTGTGCTGCAAACGTCTGTCCAGGTAGCATCCAAATACATATAAATCCGTGGTCCCTACACATGAAATGTTTATATTAAAATTTTGCTATACGTACTGTGTTTCATAATAACACATGGGTGCTATTGTGATGTACATTAAAGCTTTTAGTATTATCACTGTGTTATTATGTTAAAGATGTTTTCATAAATCTGGAAATGTTTAACTTTTTCACACATAGAAAGTGTATACTGAGGCACACATTTGACTGTTAGATATGAGCTGTACCTTACTGTTTCAACTGACATGCAGATTCGACTAAAAGCTTAGGTAGGGGGGACTTGTTAGTATTCTGGGGATTGTTGTTGTTAAATGTCGTCCATTCAAACCAACCTTGCAGTCCAGTGCATTAACCCACAGCAACACACCAGGACTCCAATCTGGGGATCGCTTGTATACAATATGGTATTTGCATAATGTACAAATCAACATCATGTTTCACAGAATGTATCATGGATGTTATGTATCATGTTAAGTATACTGTAGTTGTTAAGACATCCTGTAACTTAGCATACAGTTGGTTTTCATACATGTTATATATATAGTTAAATCTGTGAAAGTCAGAACCCCTGAGTAAGGCAGCATCCTGTCCAAGAAGGAAAACTCAAATATTTTCCACCAACAGAGAATGATAGAAAAGTGGTAAGACTGTACCTTGTCAAAGGCAGAAAACTTGCAAGAAAAGTGAAAACAAGGCAAGTCCTGTTGCGTTCGCTGTCTCAGATTTCAATTTATATATATGGATGTAGTAAAGCTGTAAGGGGTCCTGGTAGCACAACAGTTCAGTGCTCATGTGCTAACAAACATGTTGTTTTTTCTAACCCACCCAGTAGTTCCACAATAGAAAGACCTGGAGATCTGCTTCAGTAATGATTAACTACCCAAGAAAACAAACCTATGTCAACTCTGTTCCAACTCATAGCCACCCTGTAGGACAGAGTAGAACTGCTCATACATAGGTTTTCTGAGGCTGTACATCTTTCTCCCACAGAGTGGCTAGTGGTTTGGAACCACAGTCCTTTCAACTAGCAGCTCAATGCCAGAACTCCTTCCTATAAAGAGTACAACGTAGAAAATCTATGAATCAGTTCTACTCTGTCACATGGGGTTGCTATGCATCAAAATCACTTCCGTGGTACCCAATAACAATAGACAACAAGAGGTACAAAGTTTCTTAAATTGAGCTTATTATTTAAGTCTATGTAAGGAGTAGACAAACTTTTTTCTAAAGGGCCAGGTAGTCAGCTGCAGTCTCCTGTTTTATTTAGACATACCTTTCAAAAAAATTACTCTCTATACCATTCTTGATTTTAATCCAGAATTGGCTAATTTACTTCTTTGTGTGTGTGAGAAAACTCATCAAATGTAAATAGAGAAAACAACTATTGCCGCCCCAGTATTTTCCTTCCTCTCTAATAATCATTTTCAACTTAAAAGTATTTCATGTCATCTTATCATGCAAATCATTTACTAAATTCAAAACAATAAAAATATAAAGTTTTATTTCATGAGTTCAATTAACTTAAATGGGAATGTGTAGTATTGCTGTCATGTTGTTGTTGTTGTTATGTGCTGTGGAGTTGGTTCTGACTCATAGCGACCCTGTACAGGTTTCCAAGGCTGTAAATCTTTATGGGAACAGAAAGCCTCATCTTTCTCCTGCAAAACAAGTAGTAGTTTCGAACTGCTGACCTTGTGGTTAGTAGCCCAATTTGTAACCACTACGCTACCAGAGCTGTCAGGTAGTTATTGTTTAATACCATACCGTTGGTTCCGACTCATAGTGACCCCTGTATAGTGTTTCCAAGGAGCGGCTGGTAGGTTTGAACCACCAGCCTTGTGGTTAAGTAGTCCAGTGCTTACCCTATAGCACTACACCAGTACTCCTCAAATCATTCTTGAAATAACTGCTGATTTGTGCAGTTGTACTTTTTAAAAAATGTTTTATTGTGAATTAGGTGATAGTTTACATGGGAGAACATTAGCTTTACATTCTTCCTGTCTACTTGGGAGAATATGTGATAGTTTACATGGGAGAACATTAGCTGTACATTGCCATGGTTACAATCCCCTCCATGCATGATCATCCAACCAAAGTGTACACCTGGTAAGCCTGCCCCCAGTCGTCAGCACACAGCCCCTCTCCCTGACTGGGTCTAGAGTTAACAACCGCTTCATCTCTCCATGTCATTGTCTCCACCTCCATCTCTGGCATCACTTTTCTCTGGATAGGGTCCCGCAGTCTGCTCTTCTCCCTTGATGATCCCAGGGACCTCCACTCCTGTACTGCAAAGTCAGCCACTCCCCTCTTTTTGCTACAAAATGTCTACCTTTACATTTCCAACCCTCACAGTCATTCCTGGTAGTAATTATACATTATTGTACCACATGAGTGCTATCCCCATCTCCTTTCATCAGCCCCACCCAGACAGGTTAGATACTACTCAGTGGAGATTCTACCTTCTTCCACGCCCTCTGGATCTAGGTTCCCTCTTGAAAGGTTGTAAGCCAGTCACTTCTTGCCTTTGTACTGCCTCCCCCCCACCTCCACCCCCCATTTTGGATAGCCAGTGTCCAGGTTGCCCATTCCTGTCTACCCTGTGTATTGAGGAGCGGGGAATGATCCTTGCTGTGAAGATATACTCCCTCTTTTGAGCTACTGCATTCACAAGTATAGGTCAAGTTCATCAAACTGTGCCAGATAGTATTCTTTTTTTCCTCTTCTTTCTTCTAGTTGAGTTCTGATCATCCAGCCATTGAAGCCAGGTCAAGTATGTGTCCTTGTGCATATGCCCTCACTTCTTATCAGCTGAATGCTTCACTCTCCACTCTAGTCCTCTGAGGCTGTGTTACAGACTTGGGGCCCACGAGTCCCCATGTCTTGCCTTTTTTTTTTTTTTAATGTGTTTCTCTAAAACTGTATCCATTTCTCTAAATTTTCAAATTTGTTGGAGGACAACTTTTCATAGTGTTCCGTTATTATCCTTTTGATTTCCTTTGGTTCCATTGTGACATCGCCCCTGTGGTTTCTAATGCATGTTATTTGTGCCGTCTTCCTCTTTTCTTTTGTTAGGTTTGCCAATGGTCTCTCAATTTTGTTAATCCTTTCAAAGAACCAGCTTCTTATCCTATTGTTTCTATAGTTTTTCTGTTTTCCATCTCATTTATTTCTGCTCTAATCTTTATTATTTCTTTTCTTTTGGTGGCTGTAGGGTTCCCTCTGTTGTCTATATGTTGTAGATGGTGTGTTAAAGTGTTAATTCTTTTTTCTTTTTGGATGTGTACATTTATTGCAATAAATTTTCCTCGCAGCACAGCTTTTGACGTGTCCCAAAGATTTTGGTATGTTGTGTTTTTGTTTGTTTCTAGGAACTTTGTAAGTTCACGTTTTATTTCTTCTTTTACCCAGTCGCTTTTCAGCAGTCGCTTTTCAGTTTCCATGTATTTGACTTGATTTCCTTCGTCTTCCTATTGTTGATTTCTAATTTGATAGTATTGTGTTCTGAGAAGATGCTTTGTACTATTTTGATATTTGTAAATTTATGGAGGTTTGTTTTGTGGCCTAACACATGGTTTATTCTGGGGAATGTTCCATGTGCACTGGAAAAGAATGTGTATTGTGCTGTTGTTGAGTTGCATACTCTATATACATCTATGAGGTCCAGTTAACTTGTTGTGCTGTTTAGTTCCTCTGTGTCTTTGTCAAGTTTCTTTGTGGTTGTTCTATCCATTTTTGAAAGCAGTATATTTAAATCACCACGATTATTGTAGATTCTTCTGTTTCTTTCTTCAACTCTATTAGAGATTGCTTTATATATTTTGGAGCTCTTCCATTGGGAGCATAAATACTATGGTTATGTCATCTTGTTCAATTGTCCCTTTAATCATGAGAAAATGTCCATGTTTATCTAATATGCTGGTTTTTGCCTTAAAGTTTATTTTATCAGAGATTAGTACTGCTGCTCCTGTTCGTTTTTTATTGCAATTAGCTTGGTATATTTTTTCCCATCCTTTGACTTTTAATCTATTTTTGTCTCTTTGTGTAAGATGTGTCTCTTGCAGACGTCATATTGAAGGATCTTGGTTTCTTATACATTCTGCCACCCTCTGTCTCTTAACTGGTGCATTTAATCCGTTCACATTCAGTGTTATTATCTATAGGTATGGATTAATTGCTGCCATTATGTTTGTTTTTTTGTGGTGTTGCTGCTTTCTTTGTTCTGTGCATCTTCCTGTGCTGAGTTGAGTTCATTGTTTTTATATACTTTCTTGTGAGTGTCCTCATAGTTTTAATGTTTCCATGTTCTTCTTAGATTTTCATTTTCTTGGTATGTTATGATGTGTTAATTTTCTCTGAGGTTACCTTATATTCCATTAACTTTTTCCTCCATTTAGTGTATTCTATTAATCTACCTGACCTTCTCACTATCTGGATCTCTGTTCCTACATGTTTACCTTATTTCACATTGTAATTATTTTGATCATAGACTGATCTCCCAGGTTCTCTGAGTTTGTTCTTACAGTTTTATTCTGTTCTTGACTCTTCCATCTATTGATTTAGTTCTGGGAGGTGCTGCCACTTATGTCAACCTCTGGTTGTTGTCTGTTATTGTTGGTTCTCAGTCCACAGAATTGCCTTTAGGACGTTTTGTAGTGCAGGGTTGGCTTTGGCAAAACCCCTTAGCTTCTGTTTAACCTGGGATATTTTCATTACACCATTGTATTTGATTGACAGCTTTGCTGGATAAAGGATTCTTGGTTGGCAGGTTTTTTTTCTTTCAGGTTTTTTAATATGTCTCCCCATTGCGTTCTTGCCTACATGGTTTCTTCTGAGAGATCCGAGCTTAATCTGACTTGGTTGTCTTTGTATGTAACACTTCTCTTTTCCCTAGCTGCTTTCAGTGTTGTCTCCTTATCTTTGATTTTGGAGAGCTTGATTATGTTATGTCTCAGTGATTTTCTTTTGGGGTCTATCCTTCCTGGGGTTCATTGAACTTCTTGAATGCTTATCTTTGCACTTTTCAGGATGTTAGAGAAATTTTCTTCCAGAAGCTCTTCCACCATCTCTTCTGTGAAATTGTGTGATTCTTCCTGTTCTAGAATGCTGATAATTCTTATGTTATTCCTCTTCATGTTGTCCCACATGAATCTTAGACCTTCTTCGGATATTTTTATCCTTTTTTTGCTTGCTCTTCTATCTTAGTGGTATAAAGAGATTTGTCTTCTAGCTCACTAGTTCTGCCTTCCATCTCTCTATTCTACTCCCTTGCCCTTTCAGTGAATTTTCTATTTCTGATATTCTGTTATTGATGATTTGGACCTTTTTCTTTAGGTTTTGAATTGTTTCCAGTGCTGTATCAATCTTATTTGATTGTTCCTGTAGCACTTTTCTGACTTCTTCCTTATTTTTCTCAACTCTATTGTAAAGTGCTTTGAAAATTTTATAATCATTTTTCTGAATTCCTTCTCAGGCATTTACAAGGTCTACCCTTCTTCCAGAATGGATTCTAGATCATTCGTCTCAGACATTTTATCTTGTTTCTGGACATGTGCTGATATGGTTATCTGCTTTTGCTTTTTTGGGCATGTTTAGTGTTTATATGTGGCCTTAATACTTAGATGGGTGTGTGTTTTTTATGCTTTCTGATTGCCTCCAGATAGATGTGATCAGGATGTGGGCTTCCTTTTCACTCTCCTTATTGCTTAACTCGAGAGTAACTTTCACAGGTGTTATCTGCCTCCCTGGTGTATGGCAGTTGGTATTGGTTCTTGGTTGGATTGTGCAGTTATATAGCATGTGATTGTAGCTTGACTATAGGGCATCAATTGCTGTCTCCTGTTGGCTAATACAGGGAGAGAGAGTTCCCCAACAGTAAAGGGGGGGACAAAAAACAACAAAACGGCAACAGCAAAAAAACAAACAAACCAATAAACAAAAAACAACAACAGAAAACTAGATTGTATACTGTAGTTTATATTTGCAGAAAAGGGAGAGGAAGGAGTGAAAGAAAAAATAAATCTGTAGCCTAATTTTAATAACCTTTTTCAGCTTCTTTCCTTCAAGGCCGCCTGATAAATTTCTAGATGCCATTGCTGGTTGTTATCCTGTACCTCACGATTTAAATTTTGGCCTGTTTTGTTTTTAAATTCTCTCTCCATCTCCTTACCCCTTGTTCTGGTCTTTTCTCTATTAATAAACATTTAGGGTGCTTGTTGAGCTGCCTGCTTCTTTAAATGCTGAGAGTATCTGTGTGCATGCGTGGCAGAAGAACCTACTAGTGGTGGGGGTGGGGCATGTCCACTGGCTCAGGCACCCCCTCTAGTCACCAGAATGAAGGTTCGCAAACAGTGTGGGGGTGGGGTGGGCAATGAACAAATACCAAAAAAATATCAGAACAAAGCAAAACTGAGAAAGTATATTGTCTACTTTTGCTCCAATGTTCCCGCTGCATTATTCCCTGGTGGGTCTGCTTGGTCCCCCACTTGGTCTTGCTATTTGATCTCGCCCAAGTTGTCGGCTCTGGGCCAGTGAGCCCAGCTGATCCAGAAGTCAAATATTTCTTACTTCTGCTACAAGTTCCACTAGCTATAAGCCTTCAAACTTTTAAAATATTCCCATTTATGTGGTTTAGTTTTGGAGCTCTGCCCTGAACCCACTTCATCTGGTACTCTGTAGTATTGGTGACAGAGACCTTCACTGCACATTTACCCTATCCACCATCATGGCCCGCCTCCTGTACAGTTGTATTTTAAGTTGTATTTTAAGAAATTGTTTTAGTGAGTTTAAGTGTATTTTAAGAAATTGTTTTAGTGAGTCATTTAATTGGGAAATGAAGGGAGCATACTTACAAAGAAAAAAAAGCCAATAAGCATCAAGGGTCTATATACAGGAGAACAGAATAAGGATGTGGTGCATTGAAGTCTCAGATCCTAGATGAAACAAGGTATTTGTTTTTGGATACTTACTCATTGTGAGGCCAGGCATGTCTGCAAATGACATGAAGAATGGGACAGGACCAGATGTGATCCATTAAGGTGAAGAGGCTAGGAATTGAGATCAGTCATGTGTGAGAGCAAAGGGGCAAGGGTGGGTAAGAGAGGGAAGAGACCCAAGAACAGTGGAAACTTGCATTTTGAGATAGGGATTTTAAGTGTATTGTCAAGAAAGTAGTTTAAAGTTTTACAACAGTGGGGAAAATAGGGTGAGCAGACAGGGGAGTGAAAGTATGATTTGGTTGAAGGATTGAGGGAAGGAGGCATAGTAGACTGTAGGTAACTAAAGTCTGCTAATTGTCTAAGGGAGGCAGTTGGCCTTGATTCAGCTGCTATGGGGTGACGTTGAAGTGCCCAAACTCTAACCTTCTGTTTGTTGCTTGTCATCTTTAGACTTCATGTCTGATGTTCCTCAGATTAGTTGGATTTTATATTTTAGGAACATAAATTTTCTTTACATTATGTATTGTGTTGTTAAGTTCCGACTCACAGAGGACCCCATATACAACAGAAGGAATCACTGTCCAGTCCTGCATCATCCTTACATTGTTATGGCTCCTGTGTCTAACTTAATGAGGATCCCCCTCTTTTTTACTGACCTTATACTTTACCCAGTATGATGTCCTTCTCCAGGGACTAGTCTCTCCTGATAACATGTCCAAATTACCTAAAACGAAGTTGTGCCATTATCACATTTAAGGAGCATTCTGTCTGTACTTCCTCATTGTACATTCTTCTGGCATTCCATGATATATTTACTATTCTTCACCAACACCACAATTCAAAAGCATCAATTCTTCCCTGGTGTGCCTTATTCATTGTCTAATGTTAGCATACATATGTTGTTGTTGCTGTCAAGTGCCTTCAAGTTGGTTCCAATTCATAGTGACTCTGTGTAGAGTTTCCAAGGAGTGGCCATTAAGTTTGAACTGCTGACCTTGAGGGGATTTAAAATACCATGCCTCTTATCTGATGCATCTTAGTCCTTCAGTTAGCAGTACAGTACTTATCCTACAGCACCACAGCAGGACTCCATCTTGCAGTCATTTAGCACCTATTCGTTTCAGTGTTTAGGTTTCCACTTAACATTTTATTAACATTTTACCCCCACATTTTATTGCAAAAAATTTGGTCTATTTTGCTGTTTTGTTGTTGTTGTTGTTTTTAAGTGCCTTTGAGTCGGTTCCCACCACAGCGACCTAGTGTAGGGTTTCTGAATAGTTGGTGGGTTTGAACTGCTGGCTTTGTGGTTCAGACAGACCTTGTGGTTCAGTGCTTTATCCTACAGTGCCACACCAAGACTCTTGGAATCCTGGTGTGGCTCTGTAAGATAAGCACTGGACTGCCAACTGCAAGGTTGACTGCTCAAACCCACCAGCCACTCTTATGAATCCCATAAAGGGTCACTGTGAGTCATAACTAACTCCATGGCACTTAATGACAATAACAACAACATATTTATACACTATTCAGTAAACATTTAAATAATACACATCAGGTGCTTTTTGTAAGATTAATCAACAACATGAAAAAAGCAATAGATGAGATTATACTCATGTAATAATACGTTGTGGGCAGAATTTCTACTGGCTTACGTAGACATTTTAGTTGTCTTTGGTATTGAGTGGAGTCCTGGTGTGGCACTGTGGGCTAATGCACTGGACTGCAATGTTACTTGAACCACAAGGTCGGTGGTTCAAGCTCACCAGCTGCTCCTTGGAAACCCTATATAGAGTCACTATGGGTTAGAAATGAGGGCACTTAACAGCAACAGCAACATGGTATTCAAACCCACCAGTCACTCCTTGGAAACACAATACCAGTTTGCTAGGAGTTGTAATCAACTCGATGGCACTTAACAACAACAGGAGATTACTTATTTTTGGCAGATTTTCTGTTTTTGTTGTGACATGGTTTAGAGTTTTGAAAAACTAAATGTTGGATATTTGCCAAGAATATTTAGCAAGTATTTGTTTTCAATAAGTTAGAGTTGCTTCATCTTGCTTGGATGTTTTCGGCCATCTTTCTTTCACTTTCCTCTTATTAAATAAAACCCAAAATGGCTACATCCCCATTCTGTGGGAGAAAGGAGGATCTGTCTTTCTAAAAATGTTTTGTTTTTAATTTTTTCACTGGACTGTTGAGTACATGCCTTTCTTTTCCAGTGGGAAAGAGAGTTGTGGTAATAATGACACTTAACCATCTCTACTTGTTACATTTTTCCCTGGTCCATCTCGCTCTCAGGAGTCTAAAGAATTAGTCCCACCAAGTCACTGCTTCTCAGTCACACACAAACAATAAGCATTCACTTAGAATCTTTTTATTGCAAAGCAAAAGTACGCTTCAGAGAGAGAAGCAGGTCTTTATCTGCTAGTGGAATAGACCTGGTAGCTATAGGGAGCATAGATTAGATTAGGTCAAAGTGAAAGTACACTTCAAAGAGACAAAATGTCTTCGAGAGAGGAGAAGACATTTTGGGATTGTTATGCACTGGCTTATAAAGGTATGGGTCCCTTTCTTGAGGGGTGGGCTAATACGTATTAATTAGGAGGAATGGTATGTTGAATATTCATGGTTTTATGAGTAAAGGGGCACAGGCTTCATGGAATTGGAGTGCCTTCTTCAGTTGTCAGCTTTAGGTGCTATCTTCATGGGTCCTCTGCTTGCAACCAGCTACTTCTTTCAGGGTTTCAGATTCTGATATCCCTATCTCTGTCTCCAGCCTCCTGCTTGTAGGCACTCAGCTTGACTCAGTCCATGGGCCAGGAAGCTGGCAGCTGCTCTGTCTCTCCGTGCTACTGCTTCTGCTGCTGCTTTTCCGGACAGGGATCTTAACATTTTGCTTATGGCTCTTCTTTCTTGATAGTTCTGTCTGATCCTGCTTCTGAGAGAGCTAGTGCCTTTTAAACCTAGCAGGATGACAAAACTGAATTATCTTGGTGTTAAAGTATTGTATATGCCCTGGCGTGGTGCTGTGGGTTAATGCACCAGACTGCAAAGCTGTTTGAACTGCAAGGTCGGCGGTTCCAGCTCACCAGCTGCTCCTCGGAAACCCTATACGGGGTCATTACGGAATCAACTCAACAGCAGTTAGCGACAGCAACAACCAGTCAATTGGTGAGAATTAAGAAGACTGAAGAGAAAAGCCTTACCAAGTAAATTCATGGTATGACTGGTTTCATCCAAAGATTTCCTTAAAATGTTCTCCTGGAAAGGACAAGGATTGCCCCTATTGAGCCCGCTATTTGTTTGCATGTAATCATCAGACCACTGGTAAAAGGAATAAAAGGAGCTCTGGTAGCATAGTGGTTACTAATTTAGCTGCGAATCTCATGGTCAGCAGTTCGAAACTCCCAGTTGTTCCATGGGGAAAAGATAGATTTTCTGCTCCCATAAAGATTTACTGCCTTGGAAACCCTGTACAGGGTTGCTATGAGTTGGAAACGACTCCACGGCACATAACAACAACAACAACAACAACCTTTCTTAATTCTTGCTCATTTACCCACATACACAGCAGTTATAAGGGTGAGAAGGAAAAATTAAATCAATCAACTTTCAGACAAAATAATTTAAAATATACTTTGCCTTCTGCCTTTTAAGTATTATAAAATATAAAACTCAAAGAAATATATAAAATATGTTTATGAAATATACAGTTTAATTTTTGATTCATTTATGAGAAAACTAGAATAAATAGGAAATCTGCCTGTGGCTAGAATGGTGGGGGGATTTCTTTCCCCTATAAATAAATGTTGATTTTATTATGATAATTTTTATTAATTTACTTTAACTATGGAGTCCTGATATGGGGCTACAGGATAAGCGTTGAATTGCAAGGTTGGTTTAAGCCACAAAGTACACTTGGTTCAAATTTACCAGCCGTTCCTCAGAAACCCAATACAGAGTCACAATGAGTTAGAATTGACTCGATGGCACTTAATAACTTTAACTATTGCTATATAAATATACTATACAGTGAACATTTAAGTAATACACATCAAGTACTTTTTATAAGATTAGCTAACTGAACATGAAAATAGCAATAGGGACTCTATCTAGGAAGTGTGGCTCAGTCTGCTGGGTCAGGCCACACCTGTGTCTGCTGGGGCTAATCACAGAGACTGATTTAGAGACACTGTCCACATTCTACTTTGGTGAATTAAGGACAGGCAAGAGCATAGGAGGAAAAAGAGACACAGGTCTTGAGAACATGAAGACAAAAAATCATTCTTTGTACTCTAGAAAAACACAGCAAAAAACTACAAAAACATCACTTTTATCAAGGTGTGCTTTTGAAAGACAATTGAAAAGCATGACCAAAGCAGAGACATCCTCTGATCTTTAAAAAGACTAATGCCGCAAAGATTAACTCATGTTGATAGAGAGAAAGCCCAGGAGTTTGTACTCTTTTATATCATGTAACATTGTACAATATTTTAATTAGTCAATACATCTAACAACATACAGAGAAACCCATCAACATTGAAAACAAAAAAGCAATAGCTGAGAATGTATACATGTAACAATATGTTGTGGGCAGTATTTCTTGCTGATTTAAGTAGGGATTTTAGTTTTCTATGTTATGCGTTTTTATACTTTGGGGGGAGTCCTGATTTGGTGTTATAGGGTAAGCACTGCTAACTATTCAAATCCATCAGCTGCTTCTTGGAAACGATGTACATGTTTGCTATGAGTCAGAATCTGCTTGATGGCACTTAACAATAGCAGGAGATTCTCTTTCTTTGGCAAATTTTCTGCTTTTGTTGTGACATGGTTTCAAGTTTTGAAAAACTAACTAAATGTTGGATATATTTAACAAAAGTAATTTATTTGTTTCCAGTAAGTTAGAGTTGCTTCATCTTGCTTGGATATACTTTGAGGAATAGTCTTAATATGAAACAGTTGTTTACTGGTTCCCTAAATAACAAAATCTTCTTATACTGTAATTTGCCAAAATGTTTGTTTCTCCCAATAAGGACACTTGTTCATCTTTATAGTTTGACTCATAGTGAAATACCATGTGTCTTTTATTTAGTTTATTTTGTATTTTGTTTAAAGTTTTAAAAAGCAGAAAGATTGACTATACCCCACAGGGCCTTTAATATTTAATTGTTGTTGCTAAGTACTGTTGAGTTGTCTCTGACTCATAGCACAACCCCATGTACAGCCAAATGAAACACTGCTCAGTTCTGCATTATTTTCACAACGATTGCTGTGTTTGAACTCTTTGTTGCTACCATAATACAGCTGTTTCCCTATTGCATAGGCTACATGATTTATGTGCTACCATTTCCACTGCCCACTTGGTTGGGTTAGGGAATAGGACTTCAGGATTGGTTTTATTTTCAGCATATTTTAATGATGCCATTGTGAATGAAGTGAAGATAAAATGACATGAAAAATTGTTTTTCAGAAAATAGAAAACAGCAAACTCTTCATTTGTTGTTGTTAAGTGCCACCAAGACAGTTCTGACTCATAGCAACCCTGTACAAAGTTTCCAAGGAGCAGCTGATGGGTTTGAACTGCTGACCTTGCTTATCCTACAGTGGCACACCAGAACTCCAAACAGTTCGTAGAGGGGTAGAATATTAATACATATATAGATGCCATGCTGTTAAGTTTTGACTTTAAGTAGTTATATGATTAATCCAGTGAGGTAAACATGCAATATTATATTTCTAGTAAATATCAATGTAGTTAAAGAAATGAATCAAGAATTTTCTTTAAGATTATCTTATGTATTATATGACATCACTAGCACATTGAAGCTTTTATTAAACAAAAATATCGAAATGTGAAGACATATCCTCAATCTAGTTCTGTATATGTCAGAAGGGAGCATTTCCATCTCTAAACCTTCCGTAAAGAATTCTGTGCTCTTTGATTTACATCACATCAAAATGGCAGTTTAGGTATCCTGAGAAATTCAAATTGTATTTCTTTTTAATGTACATTGAGTTTGGGAACCATGAAGTCTGAAGGGGCAAGATCAGGGATATAGGGTACATGGATAAGGTTTCCCAACAAAATATTCATAGAACAGCCATGCTATCCTCAAAGAAAGAGCAGGTGCTCTGTCAGGATGGAAAAAATTCCCCATTGCCACTTTTCTGAAGCCTTTTTCTCACCAATGCAGTTTTCAGTGTTCTTAAGACTTCTAATAAGCTCCTATGATCATTCTGTGCCCTTTGAGAAAATCAGTCAAGATTATCTCTTTGGAATCCCTTCCATACTGACTTCTCTGTCTTTAATTTCACTGGCCCAGCAGATCCCCTCAGAAGACACTATTTTGATTGGACAAATTAGCAAATCCAAGATTAATTCTAACTTGTTTCATAAAATTATCCTTCATTAACTTCGATCTTGCTTATAAGATAGATGGAAAGATCTTTTAGATGAGCTAGCTGATCTTCGCATAACACTATGTTGTTGTTGTTAAATGCCTCCATGTTGGTTTTGACCTACAGTAACTCTATGTAGAACAGAAAGAAACATTGCCCAGTCCTGTGCCATCCTCACAATTGATGCTATGCTTGAGCCCATTTCTGCTGCTAGTGTGCCATTCCATCTCGTTGGAGGTTTCCCTCTTTTTTAATCACCCTCCACTTTACAAAGCATGATCTCTTTCTCTAGGGACTGGTCCCTCCTGATGATATGTCCAAAGTATGAGAGATGATGTCTTGCCATCTTGGCTTCTAAGGAGCATTCTGGCTGTACTTCTTGCAAGACAGATAAGTTTGTTCTTAAAGGAGTCCGTGTTACCTGTAATATTCTTCTCCAACACCATAACTCATAAACATTCATTTTTCTGCATTCTTCCTTATCTACTGCCCAACTTCCACATGCTTATGTGGCTGCTGAAAATACCGTGGTTTGGGTCAGATGCACTGTAGTTCTCAACCTGATATCTTTGCTTAACAATTTAAAAAGGTCTTGTGCAGCGGTTTGCCTAATGTGATGCATCATTTAATTTCTTGGCCAGTGATTCCATGAGTGTTGATTGTAAATCCAAACAAAATGTAGTCTGAAAACTTCTATCATTTATTCATTTATCATGATGTTATTTGTTGCTCCAGGTGTGAGGATTTTTGGTTTCTGTACTTTGAGGTGCAAGCCATACCAAAGTCTGTGGTTGTTGATCTTCATGAGTAAAGTATTTCAAGTCCTGTTCAATTTCAGCAAGCAAAGTTGTATCATCTGCATATTTCAAGTTGTTAATGAATCTTTCTCCAATCCTGATTCCACATTCTACTTCATATCATCCAGCTTCTTGGATTATTTGCTCAGCATACAGATTGAATAAGTATGGTGAAAGATGCAACCATAGTACACACTCTTGCTGATTTTAGACCATTCATTATCTGCTTGTTCTGTTCCAACAACTGCTTCTTGGTCTGTGTACAGGTTACTCATGAACACAATTAAGTTTTCTGGAATACTCATGCTCTGCAATATTTTCCTTATCTTGTCATGATCCACACACAAAAAGTCTTTGCATAGTCAATAAAGCACAGGTAAACATCTTTCTGGTATTCTCTGCTTTTACCCAAGAGCTATCTGACTTCAGCAATGATATCCCTCTTTCCACTTTCTTGTCTGAATCTGGCTTGAATCTCTAGCAGTTTCTTGTTAATGTGCTGTTGAAGCCGTTGCTATTTTGCCCCCAAAATTCTTCAGTATTATAAGTTGAGTCTTGAATTCTATTCTTCATTCTTTCAGCTTTAGAAATGGTATGCACATTCTTCCTTTTTGATTTTCTAACTCCAGACCTTTGTACATTTCATTATAATATTTGACATTATTTTCTTGAGCTGCCCTTAGAAATTTTCTATTTAGCTCTTTTACCACCTCATTTCTTCAATTTGCTTTAGCATCTCTACACTGGAGAGCAAGTTTCAGAGTCTCTTCTGAAATCCACTTTAGTCTTTCCTTCTTTCTTGTCTTCTTAATTACCTTTTGCTGTCTTTCTGTATGATGTTGTTGATGTCATTCCACAACTCTGTTGGTCTTCGTTCATTTGTGTCTAACTCATCACATCTGTTCTTGAGGTGATCTCTAAATTTAGATCGGATATGTTCACGGTCATAATTTTGCTCTCGAGAACTTGTTTTAATTTTCTTCAGCTTCAGCCTGAACTTGCACATGAGCAATTGATGGTCTGTTCCATTGTCTGCCTCTGGCCTTGTTTTGGCTAACGATGTAAGCTTTTCCACCATCTCTTTCCAAAGATATAGTCAATTTGATTTCTGTGTATTCCATATGGTGAGGTCCATATACATAGTCATATTTTATGTTGTTAAAAAAGGTATTTATGGAGACATCCAGTTTGGCGGTGACAGAGCAGAGTCAGGTAGGACAGGCTCCATGGGGAAGGGGCTGAAAACCCAGAGACGTGGCTCTCACGAAATGGCACCAGAGCTCTGGATCTAGCATAAGGGTCAGGGCATCAGTTTCCTGCATCCGCCAGTGGAAAACTCATGGTATAAAGGAAAACATTGCAATTTAGAAATCACCTCTGTGGCCATCCTGCTTGGGCGGAAGTCAGAGGGCAGGCTACAGCCAGACCTGCACGGGGAACCAGTGCTAAAAGTGGCACAGTGACATTTACAAAAGGAGGTGTGGGGGGATTCTACGTGTTTTTGTTTCTTTCATCCTCTTCCCTGTTGTGCCTTCTTTGTGTAGCCTGGACGCCTTCAGGTGGGTGGGTGCACACACACCCCAAAAAAAGTCTAGCTTTGAGACCACAGCTTTCCCACAGCAGAAAGAGCCCCATTGGTCCAAGGGCAAATGCTTTGGCTGCTACTTTTGACCTCTGCCTGTGGGTCCCAGCCTTAAAATTAACTTGTGTGGCACCATTATCCCCTGCCTATCCAGCAAGAAAAAAAGCAGGTCTAGCCTGACAGACAAACCATATGAACAATCTGTAAAACCTCAACATAAAAAGACTCAAGTATTTCAAGAATTACACTGTGCACAGGCAGATACTTAACTGACCTTCAGAGACAAAAATAGTAAGCAATCTTTCTCCCATTAATTTCTCAGTATCTATCTGCACACCTCTATGGTGGTGACTATAGGAGGGGCCTGAGCCACACACACTACTGGAGGCTTCTTCGGTGCACACACAGTGTATGTGTAGCAAAGCGACTAGACTGTTGGCCACAGTTTTATTTTTGTTTCAAAGTGGAGGTTCTTGTCTCTGCTTTTATATTGCTTCTGCTTTTGGGACTTTGATCACATATTTTTCCTGGCGGTGGGAACTTTTTATCCCTATGTTACCCAAGAAGAGTCAGAAATTGTGGCCATATAGCCAAGCTACAAGCATACCCCATAATATTCTACCATTGAGACAAGAGCCAATAACAGCTGCTAAACATTACATGTGAAAAGGGAAACCTATCTCCTGATCATATCCACCAGGAGAAACCCAGTAAGCTTAATAACACAAGAAAAAACATTTAAAACTTAAATAAACATTTAAGTATTAAAAAACCCATATAACTACTGGGAATGAAAAAGATCTCAAACACAACAAGCGATCTCAAAACATGTCCAAAACAGAAAAGAGTAACTGAGACAAAGGCACTGGAGACAAAGGCTCCCCAGAAGATGAAGAGCAGGTTTTGGATTTGCCTGAGAAGGAATTCAGAAGAATGATATGGAAACAAATTCAAATGCTCCAAAAAAGGGTGGAAGAAAACAAGGAAGAAGTTAGGAAAGTACTATAAAAGCAATCAAGCAAGATTGATACAGCATTGGAAACAATTCAAAACCTGCAAAAAGAGGTTCAGATGACTAAAAATAAAATATCAGAAATGGGCAATACACTGAAAGGGGAAAGGAGAAGAATAGAGGAGATGGAAGCCAGAGCTAGCAAGCTGGAAGACAAATCTCTCAATACTGCTAAAATAGAAGAGCAAGCTGAAAAAAGGATTTAAAAAGTCTTAAGACAGTCTAAGACTCATGCTGAATAACATGCAGAGGAACAACTTAAGAATTATTGGCATTCCGGAACAGGAAGAATCAGAGAAATCCACAGAGGAGATAGTTGAAGAGCTTCTGGAAAAGAATTTCACTAACATCTTTAAAGATGAGAAGATAAACATTTAAGAAGCCGAACATACCGCAGGAAGGATAGACCCCAAAAGAATGTCACCAAGACATATAATAATCAAGCTCTCCAAAATCAAAGACAAGGAGAGAATCCTAAAAGCGGCCAGGGAGAAGACAAGTGTCACTTACAAAGGCAAGCAAATCAGATTAAGCTCTGACTATTCAGCACAAACCATGCAGGCAAGAAAGCAAGGGGGACACATATACAAAACCTTAAAAGACAAAAATCTGCCAAGCAAGAATCGTCTATCCAGCAAAACTGTCAATCAACTACGATGGTGCAATTAAAGCATTGCAGGATAAATAATCTAAGAGATTTTGTCAAAACCAGTCCAGCACTTCATAATCCTAAAGGGAGTTCTTTGGACTGAAAACCAACAAGAACAGACAACAACCAGAGATTGACAGGCGTGGCAACACCACCTGGAACTGAGTTGACAGCAGAGTTCAGAACAAAAATACAACAACAAATTCAAAGAAGCTGGGAGGTCAACTGAAGGTCAAAACAATGTCAATGTCTAAGAAAGGATAAATGTAGGAACAGAGATCCAGGTGGTAAGGATGTCAAGTAGATTACAGGATACAATAGATTTCTCTTGAATGGAGAGAAAAATTAATAGACTAGATGTGGAGAGACTAAGACACTCTTACATTGCTGGTGGGACTGCAAAATGGTCCAACCTCTCTGGAAATCAATATGGTGCTTTCTTAGAAGGTTGGAAATAGAAATACCATATGATTCAGCTCTTCCTCTACTTAGTATTTACCCAAAAGAAATATGAGCCATAACATGAGTAGATATATGTACACCGATATTCATAGCAGCACTATTTAAAATAAAAACATGGAGACAGCCAAAGTGACCATCTGCTGAAAAATGGATAAACTGTGGTACATACACACAATTGAATATTATACTACCTTGAAGAATAACAAGGAAGCTGCAAGCTACCGCATAACATAGATGAACTTTGAGGACATTATGTTGAGTGAAATTAGTCACAAAATGAGAAATACTGCATAGGACCACTACTGTAAAAGACGAAAGAAAAAGAATCCATGCTAAAGAGGGGGGTGGGCTCTTTGCTGGTTGATGTGATGTGGAGGGGAGAGGGAGGAGAGGGAGGGGTAGGTGGAGCACAGGGAAGGGAATATACACAGGATAGTTTGGGTGCTGGGGAGGGAGCAGTATAGAAGAAGGGGGAGAAGAATGAAAAAACAAAATGAATGGGAGAACAATTAGGCAGGTTTACATGGGCTAAGTGGGACAGAAATAAAGAATGATGTATGCACAACCTTGGAACAACAGGGCTCCAGGATACAGGGGTTGAGACCTGGTTGGAATTGGCAAAATGGGGGAAATAATGTTAAGATGCTTGGCTGTCTTTTGAATCTTGGTTTCCCCTGCATACCATTATGAAATAGACCCTGGAGGAGGAGAGAGAGAAATAATAAGAAATATCACCATTGAAAGCCTGTAAGTCTGTCTTCTGCCTATAACTGAATGGAATACCTAAAATGGGCTACAACAGGCCCAGTGAAGGAGGCTTTCTGTGAAGCCTCTGCATTACCTAAGACTATAGGTGGAATCCTGAATAGCATCCAGAATCTCCAGAGGTGGGAGATTTCCACTTGAAAGGACGAGCAGACCAGCTTAGACCAGCTAGAAGAACAGAAGCTACTTCTTGAAAGAAAGACTGACAGGAAAAATACAAAACAATATAGGCAATCCAACTGATTAATACAAGAACAAGCATGTTGCTCGCCCAGGAGACATCAAGGCAAGTGGTCGGGTCCCCTCAGAGCAAACCCCTTTCCAAGACTAAGACTCAGTGGGAATACACACTCTGATTGGTGACCATGGTCATCACCTTAAGGGGAAGTGAGGGGAAAACAGCAATGAAGCTGTGAGCTAAGCCCTAAAATGCTTAATAGACTCCTGTGAACCTGGGTGGAGACCTGGTTAGCCAGCAGTGTGGCAAGACCTGGGACTCTTAGGCCCAGAGTCAGTGACATAACCACAGAGGACTAGAGTGGAGAGTGAAGCGTCCAGCTGATATGAAGAGAAGGCATATGCACAAGAACAGCCACACTTGCACATAATAACCACTTGACCTGGCTTCAATAACTGAATGATCAGAGCTCAACTAGAAGAAGAAAGAAGAGGAAAAAAAGAGTAATCTGCTACAATTTGATGAACTTGACCTACACCTATGGATGCAGTAGCTCAAAAGAAGGAACAAGTCTTTATAGCAAGGATTATTCCCACCCCTTCTATACACAGAATAGACAGGGATGGGCAACTTGGACATTGACTACCTAAAATGGGTTGCGGGGGGCGGGGGGTTGGCTACAGAGGCAAGAAGTGACTGGCTTACAAGCTTTCAAGAGGGAACCTAGATCCAGAGGGCATGGAGGAAGGTAGAATCTCCATTGAGTAGTGTCCAATCTGTCTAGTGGGGGCTGATGAAAGGAAATACGGATAGGTCTCTTGTGATACAATAGTGAATAATTGTTGTCAGGACTGATTGTGAGGGTTGGAAATGTAAAGGTAGATGTTTTATAGCCAGGAGGGGAGTGATTAACTTTGCAGTCCAGGAGCAGAGGTCCCTGGGACCATCAAGGGAGAAGAGTGGAGAATGCGACCCTACCTAGAGAAGCAGTGATACCAGAGATGGAGACAGAGACAATGATGTGGAGAGATGGAGCAGCTGGGGACTTTAGACCCAGAGAGGGAGCGGGACTGTGTACTGATGACCGGGGGGCAGGATTGCCAGGCTATACCATTTGGTTGGTTGATGATGCATGGAGGAGATTGAAACCATGTCAATGAAATGATATAGGAGAGGATGTATGTAAAACTAATGTTCTCACATGTAAACTATCACAAAATTCACAATAAAACATTTAAAAAAAAATTTAATAGACTATAAAGTAACCCAAAAGAAAATAAATACTTCACAACTTCTCATGAAAATGAACTTCCAAGCAGAACAAGTATAGATGAAAACTAAGAAGAAACTGACAAGAAATAGCATAAAACACACAAACTCATCCCAAAAAGGCATGCAGAATAAAAGAACAAACAACATTACAAAAAAATTAACAAAATGGTAGCAATTAATTCATACCTATGGATAATTACATTGAGTGTAAATGGATTCAAAGTACCAGTGAAGAGACAGAGAGTGACAGATTGGATAAGAAAAAAGACCCTTAAATATCCTGCCTGCAAAAGACACACTTTACACACAAAGACAAAAACAAATGAAAGGATGGAAGAAAACATACCATGCTAATTGCAACAATAAACAAGCAAGAGTGGCAATACTAATCTACGACAAAATAAACATTAAGACAAGAAGTAGCATAAGAGATAAAGAAGGAAACTACCTCATGATCAAAGGGTCAATTGAGCAAGACGACATAACCATAATAAATATCTATGCTCCCAATGAAAGAGCACCAAAATATATAAAGCAAACCTTACTAGAATTGAAGAAATAGATAAATGTACAATTATAGTAGGAGATTTTAATACTTTAGATAAGTATTAAAGAGCCACTTTCCAAAAGGGACAGAACAACCAGAAAGAAACTCGACAGTTACAGCGAAACTAAACAATACAGTCAACCAACTTGACCTCATAGATGTGTACAGAGCATTGAACCCAACAGCAGCACAATATTCATTCTTCTCCAGGCCACATGAAACATTCTCCAGAATTGACCATGTGTTAGGTTACAAAGCAAGCCTTCATAAATCTACAAACATCAAAACATCTTTTCAGACCACAATGCTATAAAACCAGAAATCAACAATAAGACCACCAAGGAAATGAAGTCAAATACATGGACACTGAATAACAACCTGCTGAAAAGTGACTGGGTAAAAGAAGCAACTAACCGTGACTTCTTAAAGTTCCTGGAAACAAATGAGAATGAAAACACAACATACCAAAATCTTTGGGACACAGCGAAAGTCGTGCTGAGAGGACAATTTATTG
>NW_006408861.1:300241-301715 GCF_000296735.1 Chrysochloris asiatica | reverse complement strand
AAAAGGAAAAGAACCAAATGATCATATAGATTGATGCAGAAATGGTATTTGACAAAATCCAACATCCATTCCTGATAAAAACACTCAACAAAGTAGGAATGAAGGGAAATTCCTCAACATAATCAAGAGCATATATACAAAACCAACAGCCTACATCACTCTCAATGGAGAGAAACTGAAAGCATTTCCTCTGTGAATGGGAACCAGACAAGGATGCCCTTTGTCACCACTCATATTCAGTATTGTTTCGGAAGTCTTAGCCAGAGCTATACGGCATGATAGAAAATTTAATGTTATCCAAATTTGCAAAGAGGAAGGAGAACTCTATTCACAGACGATATGATCCTATACATAGAAAACCCCAAAGACTCAGTAAAAAAAACTGCTAGACCTCATTGGAAGATTCAGCAAAGTGGCAGGGTGTAAGAATAGCATTAAAAAATCAGTTGGATTCCTCTATAGTAACAATGACAGCGCTGAAAAGGACATTAGGCAAGCAATACCATTTACAATACCTACCCAAAGGGTGAAATATTTAGGAATAAACGTAATCAGAGAAACAAAGGGCTTATACAAAGAAAATTACTACACACTACTACAAGAAACTGAAAGAGACTTACAAAAGTGGAAGAACATACCATTTTCCTGGATAGGAAGACTCAACATCGTAAAAAGTTCAGTACTGCCAAAAGCAATTTACACATGCAATGCAATCCTAATCCAGATTCCAACAACATTCTTCAAAAAAATGGAAAAGACAGTTACTAATTTTATATGGAAAGGAAGAGACTCAGGATAAGCAAAGCACTGCTTAAGAAAAAGAACAAAGTTGGAAGCCTCTTACTCCCCAATTTCAAAATTTACTACATGGCTGCAGTGGTCAAAACAGCCTGGTACTGGTATATTGAAAGATACATTGATTAATGGAACAGAATTGAGAATCCACAAGTTAACACATCCACATACAGCCAACTGATTTTTTTTTACAAAGTGCCTGGGTATATTGCATGGGAGGAGATAGCCTCTTTAACAGATGGTGCTGGCAGAACTGGAAAGCGATATGCAAAAATTGAAACAAGACCTTTACCTCACACCCTATAGAAAAACAAAGTTAGCATGGATTAAAGACCTAAATGTGAATACCAAAATTATGAAGGTCATCAGTGAAAAAATTTGGACAAGTGTAAGGAATACACAGACTACCAAACATTTTGAAAGTTAAACAAAATTAGACAAAATAGATGATTGGGTTTTACTAAAAATTAAAAACTTATGTGCATCAAAAGACTTCACCAGAAGAGTAAAACGGGAACCCACAGAGTGGGAAAAAAATCTTTTGTAAGGACACATCGCATAAGTGACTCATTTCTAAAATATATAGGAAACTGCAACACCTCTACAAGAAAAAGACAAATAACCCAGTTAAAAAATGGGCACAGGACATGAACAGACACTTCACCAAGGAGGAGATCTG
>NW_006408861.1:252068-282069 GCF_000296735.1 Chrysochloris asiatica | reverse complement strand
TGACTGAGGCAAATGAGCTGGAAGTAGACCTACACTCCATACTGGAAGATGGGCCAGCTTTGGAAATGCCGGAGAAGGAATTCAGAAAAATGATTATAAAATGTATCAAAACACTATACAATGGAGTTGAGAAAAATAAGGTAGAAGTCAGGAAAGCGCTACAGGAACAATCAAATAAGATAAATACAGCATTGGAAACTATTCAAAACCTACAGAAAGAGGTCCAAATGATTAATAATGCAATATCAGAAATGGACAATCCACTGAAAGTGCAAAGGAGTAGAATTGAAGAGATAGAAGCCAGAACTAGTGAGCTAGAAGATAAATGTCTCAACACTACCAAGATAGAAGATCAAACACAAAAAAGGATTAAAAAAAAAAAAAAAAAAAAATGGAAGGAATAAACAGAATCATATACCAAAAAAAAAAAAAAAGTTTAGATTCAACCATTTCAAGACGGAGCATAGGCTCAAGAATCAATGATACTGAATGAAGAAGTCCCAGGTGCACTGAAGTCATTGACAAAGAAGGCTATGGGAATTGTTGGAATACAAATTAAACAAACTAGTGCAGCACTGGAGGCACTCACTCTATGCCAAGAAATTTGGAAGTCAGGTACCTGGCCATCTGATTGAAAGAGACCCATATTTGTGCCCATTCCAAAGAGAGGTGACCCAACAGAATGCGGAAATCATTGGGCAAGATCATTAATATCACATGCAAATAAAATTTTGCTAAAGATAATTCAAAAATGTCTGCAATTGTACATTGACAGGAAACTGCCAGAAGTTCAAGCCAGATTCAGATAAGAAAGTGGAAAGAGGGATGTCATGGCTGACATAACATGGATCTTGCCTGAATGCAGAGAATACCAGAGAGATGTTTGTGCTTTATTGACTATGAAAAAGCTTTCAACTATGTGGACCATGACAAGCTATGGACCACATTGTGGAAAATGAGTATTCTGGAACATTTCATTGTGCTCATGAGTAGCCTGCACATAGACCAAGATGCAGTTGTTTGAATAGAACAAGGAAACACTGAATGTTTTAAAATTAGGAAAGGGGTGTGTAGCAGGGTTGTATTCTTTCACCATATTCAATCTATATGCTGAACAAATAATCTGATAAAATGGGTTATTTGAAGATTAAAATGACATCAGGATTAGAGGAAGACTCATTAACAACCTGGGGTATGCAGATGATACAACCTTGCTTGCTGAAAGCAAAAAGAAATTACTGTTGAAGATGAAAGACCGCAGCTTTTGGTATTGATTGGACCCCAACGTCAAGAAAACAAAAATCCTCACCACTGGCCCAATAAATAAATGGACAATAGGTTGAATTTGTCAAAGACTTCTTTTCGCTCAGATCAACCATCAACACTCATGGAAGCAACAGTCAAGAAATCAAATGACGTATTGCCTTAAGCAAATCTTTTTGCACAAGATCTCTTTAAAGTGTTGAAGACCAAAGATGTCAGTTTGAGGACTTAGGTGCATCTGCCTGACCCAAACCAGGGTATTTTCTGTATCCTCATATGCATGTGAAATTGGACAGTAAATAAGGAAGATTGTAGAAGAATTGATGCATTTGTGTTATAGTGTTGGAGGGTAATGTTTAAAATACCCTGTCCTGCTAAAAGAACAAATCAATCGTTGTTAGAAGTACAGCCAGAATGCTCCTTGTAAGCTAGGATGGCCAGACTTTGTCTCTCATACTTTGGACATATTTTCAGAAGGGACCAGTTCTTGAAGACCGACATCATGCTTGGTAAAGTAGAGGGTCAGTGAAAAAGAGGAAGACCCTCCAGTGATATGGAATGACACAGTGGCAGCTGCAATAGGCTGAAATGTTGCAGTAATTGTGAGGTTGACCCAGGACCAGACAATGTTTCATTGTGTATAAGATTGCTATGAGTTGGTACCAACTTGATGATATCTAACAGCACCAACAACAGTTCACCCATGTTAATATGTCTGGTTGGATCCAACGTGGCGCTGTAGGATAAGCACTGGATGACTGACCATAAAGTCATCGGTTGAAATCTACCAGCTGCTCCTTGGAAACCCTGTGCCAGCGTTGCTATGAGTAGGAATCAGCTAGACAGCACTTAACAACAACAACCTTTTTATTTAGTTAGTTCTCCCACTCCTGGTAACTGTCAAAAGACTGTGTTTTTGTATGTGGAAACCTTGATTTTTTTACAATAGTGGTCAAATTTTACAGTAGTGAACAATATTTGTCCTTGTTTCACTTAGCATAATGCCCTCCAAGTTCATCCATGTTGTGAGGTGTTTCACAGATGCATCATTTATTCTTTAATGTTGCATAATATTCCATTGTGTGTATATATCATAGTTTATCCTTTGTGTGTTTTTGAGATAGTTTGCTTATCTACACTTTCATTGATGGGCATTTAGACGGCCTTCATTGTTTTGTTATTATGAATAGTGATGCAGTAAACTTGTCATTGTTGTTAAGTGCTACTGAGTTGTTTCCAACTCATAGCACCCCTGTATAGGGTATCTGAGGAGCGGCTGGTGAGCTTGAACCCCAACCTTGTAGTTCAAATCAACACTGCACTCCAGAGCATTAACCCACAGTGCCACACCATATGTCTTGTGTTACCATTTCTTTTCAAATAAACTGTATTTGGATCACTGGATCATATCATATTGTGTTTCTAACTGTTTAAGGAAGTGCCATACTGTTTGCCATACTAGTTGCACCATTTTTACAGTCTCACCAGCAGTGTATGAATGTTCCAGTTTCTCCATGCTCTCTCCAGGATTTGTTGTTTTCTTTTGTTTGGTTTTTTTTAAATGTTGCTACTAATGTTGGGATGACTGATATTTCGTTGTTGTTTTTCTTTGTTTAATGGCTAACGATCACAAGCATTTCTACATGCTTGTTGGATGCCTGAGTATCTTCTCTAGTGAAGTGTCTGTTCATATTCTCTGCCCATTTTGTTGTATTTTCAAATGGGATATTTTCCTTTTTTTAATTGTTGTCTAGGTGTTGAAGTTTTCTATAAATTTTAGTGATTAATCCCCTTTCCAATATATTGTTGCTTAATAAATGGCCCCAATCTGTGGGTCCTGATTTTACTCTTTTGCTGAAATCTTTTGATGCATATAAATATCTGTTGTTTTAGGAGATCCTAGTCATCTAGTTTGTCTTCCACTGTTTGTATGTTTTCAGTAATGTTTGACAATATACTTATGTCATATACTAGGGCCCCTAAACTTGTCTCTATGTGTTTAATTGTTGGTCTTTGTCCATATTTACTTTGTGGATTGTTTTAGGTCGTACATTTTAAGTCTTTTGTCTATCTTGAATTTGTTTTTATATATGATGTGAGACATGGATCCTATTTAATTTTTCCACAAACGAGTGTCCAGTTTTCCCAGAACCATTTGTTAAAAAGACTGTCTCTTCCCTCATTTAATGATTGTTGGTCCTTTATCAAAGATCAGCTGCCCCTAGGTGTATGGATTTACTTCTAGGTTCTTAATCCTATTCCATTGGCCTATGTGTCTGTCAGTCTACCAATGCCAGGCTATTTTGACTACCATGGCTTTGTAGTAGGCTTTGAGATTGGAAAATGTGAGTAATTCTGTTTTGTTCTTCTTTAGTAGCACTTTCTTTATCCAGCGTCTCTTTCCTTTTCATGAAAGTTGGCAAGTAATTTTTCCATCTCTCTAAAGAAAAAAATGTGGAACAGAATTGCATTATATCTATAGGTCACATAAGGTAGTATTGACATTTTCATGATATTTAGTCTTCTTATTCATGTGCATGGTGTATTTTTCCATTTGTGTGGGTTTCTTTTATTAAGGTTTTGTAGTTTTCTGTGTATAGGTCTTTTGTTTCTCTGGTTATAATATTTATTCCTAAGTATTTTCATATTTTCAGGTGGCTATTGAAAGAGTCCTGGTATGGCGCTGTAGGATAAGTATAAGACTACAAGATCAGTTTGAACCACAAGGTTGGCGGTTCAAACTCACCAATTGGTCCTTGAAAACCTTATACTGGGTCGCTATGGTTTGGAACTGACGATGGCACTTAACAACAGCAATTGAAAATAGTATTGTATCCTTGATTTCGTTATCATTTTTCTTATTAGTTAAAGGAAAAATGACTAATTGTCATATGTTGATCTTGTATCCTGCCACTTTGCTGAATCTTTCAATCATTTTGTTGTTGGTGTTAGGTGCCTTCAAGTAAATTCCAACTCATAGTGACTCTGCACAATGGAACAAAGCACTGCCTGTTACTGCACTATCCTCACAATTATTATTGTTTCAGCCCATTGTTATTGCCACTGTGTCAGTCCATCATGTTTGAGGGTCTTCCTCTTTTTCTCTGATCTTCCATTTTGCCAAGTTTGATGTCCTTCTCCAGGGGTTGGTCCTTCCTGACAACATGTCCAAAGTACAAGGACCTTCATGGCATCGACTGAAAAAAGCCTCACATGTAGATTAACATATGAGCTCTTATCCTGCATCTGTTTGATAGAAACCTGCCTTTCTCTTTACATAAGCCTGATTTCCGACCATTCCCCTCAGACCTTTTTCCTTTAGCCACAGCAATCTTCTTTGCCTTACTTGAACATAGCAAGTCCAGTTCACCTGATGGGCATGTTCTTGATCATTAAATGGCTGGTTTGTTATCATTTGGACATTGGTCTTCATTTCATCAAAGAGCCTTTCTCCTAACCAATCTAAATTAGCCATCTAGTTTCCTTACTATTTCAGAACTTTTTGTCCCTGAGTTAATTTTTTACACAATACTCACCACTCTCTCTTTTTTATCTCTTGTCCATATGGCTATTTATTGCCTTTTTTTCTCTGTAGGATAAACACTGGATTGCTAGCATAAAAGTTGACAGTTTAAACCCACCAGCCACTCCTTGGAATTCTATACAGGGTTGCTATGAGTCAAAACCAATTCCAAGGCACTAAACAGCAACAACGACTACATCAGAGATGGTTTATCTTGTGCACCATGGTATGTTTAGCCTCCAGGACAGTGCTTGGCATATACTAGGTCACTTAGCTAATAATTACTACTTAATCAAATGATTTTTATTTGCAAAAGGTAAATCAGATAGCCTCTGTTTGACTTCACTAACTACTATAATGAAGCTAGTGTGGCACTATAGGAAAAGCACTGAACTGCTGATCACAAGGTCCGCAGTTCAAACCCACCAGCTGCACATCAGAAACCCTATATAGGGTAGCTATGAGTCAGAGCTGACTCGGAGGCATTTAACACCAGTGGCACTGTAGGATAAGCACTGGACTGCTAACCACATATTTAGCAGTTCAAACCCACCAGCCACTTCTTAGAAACCCTATACAGGGTCACTATGAGTTGGAACCAACTTGACAGCACTTAACAAAAGCAACAAACTGTAACTATATAAACTATCATTCATGATTTTGAAAAGGAAACCATCAAAATTGTGGTGAAATTCTTGTCTTCCATGTAGAAAACTTGGATTCAATTCACAGTTAATGCACCTCAGTATCAGCCACCACACATCTGTCAATGTTGTGAGTTTCTTTCAAGTTGAATAGGCTTCAGCAGAGCTTCCAGACTAGGATGAAAAAGTCAACCAATGAAAGCTCTGGATCGCAACAATCTGGAACTCACCATGACTGGACTCAACTAGTAACAACTCTAAATGAAAATGTTTTGAGAGGTTTCCAGAATTAAAAGATGTTACAGAGCTAAGCAGAGTGAATCTAGAACCTAAGAGCCTGGCATCCAGACAGTACACATTGTTAGGAGTCCCAATACAAGCTTGTCACATCTGCACATCCCTGCCCCCTTCATTGTCTATAAACTCAGTCTCATGTTATGAGGTCTCCCATTCAATACTTGCTGTCTAGTGAAATAGCATCCAATCACCTGATGGACTTAGATGCCTACCCAGCTGTGCCATGTCAGAAAAGGAAGACCTGGCTCTCTTGGTCTCCTCAGTTACAGGTGTCCCTGATTGTCTAAGCCTGCAGACTGCAGTGGGTTCTCCAAACGTGTAAAATGTTGATCTTAATGGCAAGAAGAAGATCTTAGGCAGCCATACATAACAGATAATTGAAAATATTTTGGAAACTTGTTTTGAAATTTCTAAGACTGTTGGAGGCCTAACAAAAATCTTAGCAACATCTACCTACCCCATTCATCTTCTTGACTCATTATGAGTTTAACTCTTCCTCAGATCTCAAACTGCCTTGAACATTTCTGACCCTGAATTGTAAACTGTTAACGTACCTAATAAATTCCATAACTATAAGTATAGTGTCTGAGTTCTATGTGGCCATTGCAATGAATCATTGAACCCTGCCGAGTAGAGAGGACTATGGAGGAATGGTTGGTGTTACCACTTTTTTGCAACACCTGTTCTTGGCAGTGATGTAAAGTCCACAGAGCAACAACTGACCAAGAACTGTGGCTCAGTGTTGGAAGCTGTTGACATAAAAAGTAGTGTGTTTTTAAGTAGCATTGTAGAATTCCATGGTCATGAATGATTGCTGTTGTCAGATGGGCCAATGGACCAATTGCAGTACCTTGTTGTTGTTTGTTAAGTGCCATTGAGTCTGTTCCAACTCATAGTGACCCTGTATAGGGTTTCTGAGGAGTAACTGGTGGTTTTGAACCTTCAACCTTAACCTTGTGGTTAGCAGTCCAGGATTTATCCTACAGTGCCACACCAGGACTACAGAAATGAAACTTTAGGAATCCCAAACTCCGATGCTTAAGGGAACTAGGCAGAGGATGTGAACTAGTGAAGAAAATGTGGTGTAAGAAAATCTACTGACAGAAATATGATGCTCTGTCTTCATTTTTTATCTAACTTTAAACTAATATAGGAGCTTAACTTTAAGAATCAGAATTAATAAAAATGTCAATTGAAATAAATTATACAACTTACTCCTTTCATTTGAATCTTGAAAGCTGACAATTCTTCCACACCAAGATTCCAGTGTCATATCTGATTTTTTTCGGTTGTAGTATACAAGGCTGTGGGTTAATGTGCTGGCCTGCAAAGTCAGTTTGAAACACATGGTCGGGAGTTCAAGCTCACTAGCTGCTCCTTGGAAACCCTATACAGGGTTGCTATGGGTTGGAATTGACTCGACGGCACTTACTAATAACAAACAACAAGTAGCTGTTCTTAAGCATAAATGCTTCCAAACTGCAGTAGAATGTTGGCATAATAAACTTTCCTGTTTAAGGTTACTATTCATTCCTCAGATATTTGTAGCAATCATGTTTATTTTGTTGTATTAAACTGCAATTGCACTATAGCAAAAAAGAAATCAGAGACTGATGGTCTCATAATTTTGTATCTTTAGAATTGACAGTAACTGATCACCTTCAGATACACTGAATTTGTGAACTCAAACTATTTATAAAAAGGATGTTTAGTTTGCTTTTCTCAATTAATCTTTGATTTCTACATGCTTATTTCAGAAAGTAGACCCAATAATTTCTTATGAACAGATTTCCTAAATATGTAATTTTCAGTAGGAATGAATGAATCATATTATTGTATAGTTTTTAAAGTGTACCCTTGCAGAGAGATGTTTGAAATGCTAAGTTTGCTTCTGATGACCTCTCGGTGGCTTACGATGTTAGTTGATGAGCCAGGTTGAGGGTTCTTATGTATATCTAGATCAGAAAGTTTTTGTGGCACCACACCTCTGAACTCCTCCTCATTGTATCTTCCACCTAACTATCCACTATAGTGTCATATGTCCAGTTCACCTGGCAGAACACTCAACTGTGTGCTGTTCAGCTCTAGGCATGAATCTGTTTCATGATTTGATTACCATTGGCTTGACCTTTGTTCCTAGAGAGTGATTGTATAGGCCAGTGATCAGGTGAATGGGCCTAAGCGTCACAAAGTTACAAAATGTCAGTTGACATTAAGCTTGAACATTGAAGTCATGTTTATTAATTTTGGCCAGTCTGTATTATACTTGAAATACATACTGATGAAAATCAGAGTACAATCTTCAGTATGGGTTGCACCTCAATGTAAAGAAAACAAAAATCTTCACACCTGAGAAAAAAATTGAAGTTGTCAAATACGTCATTTTGCTTGATACACACACACACACACAATGACATTTGCATTAGGCAAATCTGCTGTAAAAGACACTGCTTTTAAACACTTTAAAGAGCAAACATGTCACTTTGAGGATTAAGGTATGCCTGGCCCAAGTCATGGTATTCTCAATTGCCTCATATGCGTGTGAAAGTTGGACAGTGAATATGGAAGACCATAGAAGAATAGATGCCTTTGAATTATGGTGCTGGGAAAGAATATTGAAAGTACCGTGGACTTCCAGAAGAATAAACAAATCTGGAAGAGGTACAGCCAGAATGCTCTGTAGAAATAAGACTTTGTCTCTCATATTTTGGACATGTTGTCAGGAGGGGACCAGTCCCTGGAGAAGGACATCATGCTTAGAAAAGTGGTGGTTGGTGATGGTTATGTGCCCTGTAGTTGGTTCCGACTCATAGCAACCCTGTACAGGGTTTCCGAGACTGTAAATCTTTCAGGAGCAGAAAGCCTCATCTTTCTACCACGGAACAGCTCGTAGTTTCGAACTGCTGACATTAAGGTTCGCGGCCTGATTTGTAACCACTATGCTACCAGAGAAGTGGAGGGTCAGTGGAAAAATAGGAAGACCTTCAATGAGATGGATTGACATAGTGGCAGCAGCAACAGGCGGGTGGGCTCAACAATTGTGAAGATGGATCAGGATCAGGCAGTGTTTCATTCTATTATGTGTAGGGTTACTATGAGTTGGAACCAACTCAGCAGCACATTAAGCTATTCACAGCACATACAGTATGAATCATCTCCTAATGTATTTACCACGAATATTATATACATTAGTTTTTCAATCTCATCAAAATGCTCAACTCTGTGTTTAAATAAGAGCACAAGTCATAAAGTATTGCTACAAAATCATAGAAAAACCTTTATGAAACAAGACTACCAAAATGTGGAGCTATTGTTTCTGCAATCTTTGATTTATACCACGTCAAATTGGCAGTTTCAGGGAACTCAGTTCTGTTCCTTTTAAATGTTCTTTGACTTTGAAAGCTGTAGGGTGGACTAAAGTGTCCCAAGCAGGACAACCCTTGCTACCCACGAAGAATGAATAGGGACAATGCCTTTGAGCAACTTTCCTGGCCTTTTTCTAACCAGTGCAGTTTTCAGCTTTCTTAAAACATCTTCATAATAAACCTACATGATCATCCTATGTCCTTCAAAAAAATCTATCAAAATTACCCCCATGGAATTGCAAAAGACAGTTGACATAACCTTCTAAGATAACCTCTTTTCCTTGAATTTTACTGGCCCAGCAGATCCCCCATTGGAAGGGGAGATTTGATTGGACGTGTTTTGTGAAGGTACACTAACAAGACATAGACAAGTATATTACTGCAAGAACTTGTCTGCAACAGCCGACTGATCAAAGACGTGTTTAAACCTGTTTTATTTGGAATAACCCCATGCATGTATAAATTGGAACCCTTGTAGCAATATTTTTTTATTTACCCTCATATGGTTATCTGGGTTATATTGTATCTTTGTTATAATTAGCTGTTATTGGAAACACCATAAAATGTCTTTTTTATGCAGCTTGCTCCTTTAATTCTCAGACACATTATATATACAGCACTGAGCCACAGTAGTGTTTACTATTAGATATAAATTTGTCACTGCTTCTTTCTGTTCAGACACACACATTTTCTGCCATACTGTGTAAACATTTAGAAACTCACGATCTCTAACTGCTTGGCCAATATAAATACCAAATAACTGTATTTCGTGGCAGCACCATTTTATTTTTTTTTGAAAACAATCTATATTTAAAATATCAGCTCTTTCCTAATCCATTGAGGTTTCATTTTTGGTTTTTATATTTTCTGTCACCCCTTTATTCTAAATATTGTCATTGTTATTAATGGTTTAATAGTAGCATTTTAAGCTGTGTTTTTCTAACATAGAATCATTTTGTTTATTTATTAAACATGTAGGAATATACACCACTACTGAAAAGAAATATGCTTTCTTGGAATGTCTCTTTATTTTTCATTTTTTCACTTTTGATAGAGTGAAAAAACACCACCACTACATTTTCCTCTAAAAGCTGCTTGAAGGAAAAGCAGAGTGTTCATCAGACAGTGTGGGGCAGCAGAGAGTAGTGACAATGCTGGCACTAACTAGAGAACTTTGCATCTAAAAGGCTCAGCTAAGCTGACTTCCAGGACTCCACATACATAGATAGATGGACCTAAACCATACTAATGTAGGTTATGCCACTATGTTCACATGTGGTTCTTTGCGAACACAGACGAACTCAGATCCAGCTTCAATGGAGTAGATCTAACACTAAAAAAATGTTGTCTTTTACAAATTATAACCTTTCCTGTACTTGTATAAGTAGTATACTTTCCAAGTGTATATACATAGTCTCATTTTATCCTTACTTCATTTTGGTAAGTGCTGTAGAGTTGGTTCCACTCATGTTGTTGTTGGGTGCCAACTCTGAGTGACCTATGCATAACAGAACAAAAGACTGCTCAGTCCTGCACCAAACTCACAATCATTGCTGCAGCTTAGCCCATTGCTTTTGCCACTGTGCCAGTCTATCACAGTGAGGGCCTTTCTCTTTTTCGTAGACCTTGCACTTTACCAAACGTAATATCCTTCTCCAGGAATTGGTCCTTC
This sequence comes from Chrysochloris asiatica, assembly GCF_000296735.1. NCBI lineage: Eukaryota > Metazoa > Chordata > Mammalia > Afrosoricida > Chrysochloridae > Chrysochloris > Chrysochloris asiatica. The sequence continues at coordinate 271,305 of NW_006408861.1, read as the reverse complement.
TGATAATATGTCCAAAGTATGAGAGACGAAGTCTCGCCATCCTGGCTTCTAAGAAGCACTCTGACTGTACTTCTTCCAACACAGATCTGTTTGTTCTTTTGGCAGTCCTTTCAACATCCTATTCCAGCTCCATAACTCAAATGCATCAGTTCTTCTACGATCTTCCTTATTCTATGTCCAACTTTTGCATGTGCATGAGGTTATTGTGATAACAAGCAATACCATGGCTTGCGTTAGGAGTACCTTAGTCCTCAAACAGACAACTTTGCTCTCCAACACTTTTTTTTTTTTTTAACTGTTTTATTGTAAATTATGTGATAGTTTAGATGGGAGAACATTAGCTTTACATTCATCCTATCGTATATTGTTACATTGCCATGGTTATAATCCCCTCCATGCATCATCAGCCAACCAAAGGCTATACCATACAAACCTGCCCCCCAGTTGTCAGCACACAGCCCCTCTCCTTCTCTGTGTCTAGAGTTCCCAGCCACTCCATCTCTCCATGTCATTGTCTCTGTCTCCATCTCTGGCATCACTGTTTCTCTGGGTAGGGTCCCGCACTCTGCTCTTCTCCCTTGATAGTCCCAGGTATCTCTGTTCCTGGCCTGCAAAGTCAGCCACTCCCCTCCTTTTGCTACAAAATGTCTACGTTTACATTTCCAAACCTCACGGTCAGTCCAGATAGTAATTATTCATTATTGTACCACATGAGTGCTGTCCCCATCTCCTTTCATTTGTCCCGCATAGACAGATTGGATACTTCTCAGTAGAGATTCTACCTTCCTCTGTACCCTCTGGATCTAGGCTCCTTCTTGAAAGCTTGTAAGCCAGTCACTTCTTGCCTTTGTAGTCCCCCCATTTTGGGTAGCCAATGTCCAAGTTGCCCATCCTTGTCTACCCTGTGTGTTGAGGGGGTGGGAATGATCCTCGCTGTAAAGGTTTGTTCCCTCTTTAGAGCTACTGCATCCATAGGTGTAGGTCAGGTTCATCAAATTGTATCAGATTACTCTGTTTTTCCTTCTTCTTTCTTCTTCTAGTTGAGCTCTGATCATCCAGCCATTGAAGCCAGGTCAAGTGGGTATTATCTACAAGTGTGGGTGTTCTTGTGCATATGCCTTTTGTTCTTATCAGCTGGATGCTTCACTCTCCACTCTAGTCCTCTGTGACTATGTCATTGACTCTGGGCCCAAGAGTCCCCAGGTCTTGCCAAACTACTGGCCAACCAGGTCTTCACTTGGGTTCACAGGAGTCTGTTGAATATGGTTGGACTTAGCTCACAGCTTCATTGCTGTTATTCCCTCACTTCCCCTTTTCGGTGACTAATGTGGTCACCAGTCAGAGCATGTGTCTGCTCATGTATTCCCAATGAGTCTTAGTCTTGGAAGGGGGTTTGCCCTGAGGGAACCTGACTGCTTGCCTTGATGTCTCCTGGGCAGGCAACTTGCTTGTTCTACTTGTAGGAGTCATTTGGACTACTGTTATTGTTTTGTATTTTTCCTGTTGGTCTTTCTTTCAAAAAGTACCTTCTGTTCTTCTAGCTGCTCCAGGTTGGTCTGCTTGTCCTTTCAAGTGGGAATTTCCCACCTTAGACGATTCTGGATGGGGTTCAGGGTTCCACCTATGCAATGCAGAGGCTCCACAGGAAGCCTCCTTTACTTTCCTTCTTGTTTTCTCAATGACTTTTTGCTTTCTTCGTGTATGGTGTTCTTGATGTCATCCCACAAGTCTTCTGGTCTTCAGTCTTTAGTCTTTAATGTATCAAAAATCTGTTCTTCAAATGATCTCTGAATTCAGGTGGGATATATTTAAGGTTATATTTGGCTCTCTTGGACTTGTTTTATTTTCTTCAGCTTCAGTTTGAATTTGCATACGAGTTTGCACAGTCTGTCCCTGGCCTTGTTTTCACTGATGATATGGAGCTGTTCCATCATCTCTTTCTGCAAATGTAGTCAATTTGATTTCTATGTATTCCAGCTGCTGAGGTCCATGTGTATACTAGTCTGTTATGCTATCTAAAGAAATGAACAAATCATTGCAGAATTCTATTATGCGTTCTCCAGCATCATTTCAGTCACCAAGACCATATTTTCCAACTACGGATCCTTCTTCTTTGCTCCCAACCTTTGCATTCCAATGCCCAGTAATGATCTTGATTGCATGTTTGATCAATTTAAGATTGAAGAAGTTGGTAGAATTCTTCTATGCCATCCTCACTGGCTTCAGTGGTTGGTGCATAAATTTGAATAATAGTGCTATTAACTGGGCTTCCTTGTAGGCGCATGGATATTATCCTATCACAGACAGCGTTGTACCTCATAACTGATCCGGATATGGTGTTTTTGACAAGGAATGCAACACCATTCCTCTTCAATTTTCATTCCCGGCCTAGTAAACAATGTGGTTGTCAGATTCAAAATAGCCAATACCAGTCCATTTCAGCTGACTAATGCCTAAGGTATTGATGTTTATGCATTCCATTTCATTTTTGACAACTTCCAATTTTCCCAGATTCATATATTGTACATTCCATGTTCCGATTTTCAGTGGTTTCGCTTCATTTTGAGTTGTGCCCCATCAGCAAATGAAGGTCCTGCAGGCTTTTCTCCCATGGGCTTTACTCCATTTGTATCATCACAGTCAATTCTACTTTGAGCAGTCAGCTCTTCACCAGTCGCATTTTGAGTGCCTTCCAACCTGAGAGGCTCATTTTCCAGCACTATATCTGACAGTGTTTCTCTGCTATTCATAAGGTTTTCAGTGACTAAATATTCGGAAGTAGCTAGTCACTCTTTCTTCCTAGTCTGTCTTCTGGAAACTCATCTGAAACCTGTCTACCATGGGTGACCCTGCTAGTATTTAAAATACCAGTGGCATAGCTTTCAGAATCGCAGCATCTCACAAGCCAGCACAGTATGACTAACTGACAGACGAGTGGTGAACAGACTCCTCACTACATCCCTTTAAAAGTAACTATTACCTGTCCAAGAAATTGGAATACCAATATTTAAGTCCAAAATGGAGTAAGTGGGAAAAGTCAAAGTGAAATTCCTGGCATGTGACATCACTCAGTAAATTTCCCCCTGTGATAGAAGGAGGGAAGGAGGGTGTGTGTGTGTGAGAGCGCGCGCGAGAGAGAGAGTGAGAGAGAGACAGAGAGAATCTCTTAATGAGAACTTAAAGGAGCTCTGGTAGCGTAGTGGTTACGAATTGGGCTGCTAACCTCAAGGTCGGCACCTCGAAACTCCCTGCCGTTCCTCCAGAGAAAGATGAGGCTTTCTGCTCCCGTAAAGATTTACAGCCTCGGAAACCTGTGCAGGGTCACTATGAGTCGGAACCGACTACACGGCACATAACAACAATTTTATGGTTACTGGCATGGTAGCAATTGCTGAATGAATTCAGGAATTTACCAACACTGTTTCAGGTAATATTCAGTGTCAAATCATTAAGTAAGGATGAAAGACTCTCAAATGCTTTTTTGGTGTTGCTAATTTTATAAAATTTAATTATGAAGTTAGGTTCTGTTTCAAAGTAGTTTTCTGGTTATTGACATGTAAACTTTTGGTCCTGGTTTATTTGTATAAGTAAAGAAATGAACTGAAGTGTTAAAACCAGTCAGGTATCAAATCATCATATGAATTTTCTCTTTGTCTACAGGAGGGACGCAGAGATTACCACGCACTATTGGAATGTCCTTGGCAAAGGAGCTCATCTTTTCTGCACGCGTATTAGATGGCCAGGAAGCCAAAGAAGTAGGCTTGATCAGCCATGTTCTAGAGCAGAACAAAGAAGGGGATGCTGCCTACAAAAAGGCGTTGGACCTAGCAAGAGAATTTTTACCTCAGGTATTTCTCATCATATTCCCTTTTTTTGTCCAGAATAAATTGACAAAAACAGACAATCATCCCTTGGCTTGCATTACAGGTAAAGGAATATATATGGCAACTGTAAAACTAGACACATTATCCTAGATAAACATTAAGACTGTCCAGAATTAAGATTTGGAGATTATCTGATGGCATCTGTAGCCATACTGTGATACTGTATCATGTGAACAGCATTTATCATCTGTGACAAATCTTGGGAGAAAGTTATGTTAAGTGGTTCATCAACTGAAATCTCCAACTTGAACTGTGCATATGGCAAGAAATTGATGGGTGGGTCATTGTGCTGGTCCATCCCCAAGTTCAAACACATTAAAACATATTTTTTTCTAATAGTAAGGAGACCCCAATTTGTTAAATCAAACTAGGCTTTCATTATGATGGCTTAATTTGTAATAACCTACTTGAAAAGCAGGAGTTTCTTGTTTGTTTATGGTGTTGGCTCCTTTGTGTACAACATGCTTCCTCACATTCACATTGTCAAGATCCAGAATGTGTTCCCCATTGGTTCCAGTGTGACTATACTAATGACTGATATTGGACACCGTGCATTGGTGATCTTGTTATAAGGGTATCATTGTTATCATTATTTGAGGTGCATTTTCAAATATTCCTTTGGCCTTAAATCAGGAATTAAAGGATTTTTAACTTGATAGTCCTGTTATATAGCACTGTGGGTTAATGTGCTGGATAGGGAGTTCGGTTTGAACTGCAAGGTCAGTGGTTCAAGCTCATCAACCGCTCCTGGAAACCCTATACAGGGTGGCTATGAGTTGGAATTGACTTGATAGAACTTAACAACAGCAATAACTTGAGAGGAGGAGTCATCTTTTGCTATTAAATCAGTGGTATCTCTTCTCCCTGTTAGAGTTTGAAGTTTTATAAATCTCCCAGCCATTTATTTCTGTAGTCAGAAGAACTCCCATTTTAACTCACAGTAACTTAACACAAGCAGGACTCATAACTTGTTTTTAAGCCATGGATTTCTGAGAATCTATAATGGCATCTCTCCCCAGAAACATGCATATCTCCACCCACATGTGTTCAAGGTGTTGCTCTAGTCTTGGAATGTTCTCTTGGACCTCACTGTAAGGACCTTTGCAGGTACCTAAATGTGCTTGGAAAGGAGCTCAGTGCAGAGTAATGTGCTTGGGCTAATGGTGTCTCCCACAGATGCCCTTTCATCTTTGATCTTTTATGCTTGAGTATGCACAAAACTCCGAACTGTCGTTAGAGAGATAGAAACCAAGCAAAACAGGTGCCAGAAAAACCTTGCTGTCTTCTGTATCCTATAGTGGGAGCAGTGTCTTCCACTTGACCTGAGCATGCCTTCCATTGTGCAGGATGTGCTGCGTATTTATCTATGCGAGCTGCCTCCCAGCATACCTTTACTATCCCTGACAAGTCTTTACTGTTTGTCTGTTCCTGTCATATGACTCTTCCTGCAGGACTATTTCAAATCACACCACTTTCACTCTCCAAGACCTGTAGTAAGGCAGCACATTGTGTGTGGTGATGGAAGCGAGGTCAATGGTTACTTATAGAAGTAGAGGATTGTTTAGGAAAAAGCATAATGAAACATTCGGGAGAGATAGAGGTGTTTGACTGGGGGAATGGTTAATGTAGTACATATATCTGTCAAAACTCATCAGATTGTGTGCTTAAATTTCAGGTTTAAAAACCTGTGCTTGTTTCTCACTGATTGCAAGATCTTTGTTGGGCTCTGGATTGGCTGGCCTTCAATGAGCCCTGCAGTCTGGCCCAGCCCTCCCTATAGCTCCGTCCCAGGCTGTTCCACAGCAAAATACTCTGTCCTAGCATTTCAGTTTGTTGTTGTTGTTGCTTTTTTTTAATGACACTTTATGTGGAACCCCAATATGTGAAGTAGATAAAAGCTAGTTTAATATTTAGATATGAATTTATGCCATTTGCCCATTATAAAGCCTATCAGTCATATAACCTAACTTAGTGCATTATGGGTACCTCCCTACTCAGTGAAATTCTAGAAGACACTTGTGTATCCATGTCACAAAATTGTTCTGAGCAGTTTTACATTAGATTGTGGAGAATAAATTTCCTGACAAGCATATGCCCTCCATACATGATAGTTAGAAAGTCCCATCAATAGCTCGGCTTGATATTCGCCTCCCACACCCATTATCCACAAGGCCCAGTTCTTCCATGATGCATTTGATCCCCAATAATTCTCAGACTGGGAAGTCATTGTTGAGTTTGGTTTTTAAAACCACATTGCCTGGTATTGGTATTACTTTGGTCCATCTTAATTCATTTATAAGCTGTAAGTTTTTTTAAGGCCAGTGCCTTACTCCCCACATAAACTAATAGAGCCTTAGACTCAGTAGTAGAGGTTCAGTAAAGATGTATTAAATGAATGTAGCTAGGGCAAATAAATATTTTTACTGCTTTAAAAAAATTCTCACTACATAACTGTGGTGTTAGTATTTTCCTTAATTATTAGCAAAACATATACATAAAAAGAGATTAAACGTACCTAAAATAGTAGCAAAATGTCCACGAAGTAGAGATTAAATCAGTAGAATTTGTTTAAATATTGGTTTAGTGACTTCCCTTGGCTTAAAAGTTTAAGACCAAACATAACTTAATTGAAATAAAGGGGTATGTTTAAGAAAGGTTATAGCCTAATTTTGGTTTTGATTATTCATGGCCACTCTTAATCCTGCCTGAGTTTGTAGCTGCCACATTCAGAACTCCACATAGCACATTAGCCCCTTAGCAAGTCTGGAGTTCAGATTTATCTTCATTCTTGTGAACTTATTATTTCTCCGTGGTCCTTGATACAGTTAATGATGCCAGTTTCCACACATGTCTGCTTCAGAATTGGGGACATTTTTCCTTCTGTCCCCCACTCCTTCACATGTAATCTGTCATCAAGCAACCTTCCACTATGTGATAAACCACACTGGCATCGCCCTCCTAGTTCATGTAATCTTCATTGTGGGCCTAATTGTTGATATTCAGTTTTCTCCAGACCATATTTACAAGGAGATGTTAAATGACTTCAGAAAATATGTAACTGAGAAACTATCTGCAAAATTTACAAAATGATACATGAGTTTGCAGTAAATTTTATTTTTGCAGTCATTATTTCGTCGCTGAGATTATAATTCCAAATAACAGAAAAATTCTGTAAAATTAGTATTTCTAGATGACTTCTGTGTTATGTTACTTCCATTTGTCTTCTAAGAAAAGGTTGTGGAAAAGAGGCATGTGTTTTATGTTTTAAAAGGGAAGCTGGTAAAAATCAAGCATTCTCTCTACTGTAATTTTCACATTTCTATCTTTTTCAGAGTTTTCTAAGCCATACTACCCAAAGTAGACACAGGCATCCCCTGGGAACTTGTTAGAAATGCAGAATCCCAGGCCATACCCCAGACATAACTGTGAAAGTATTGATGCTCCATCCATTCCTCCCACAGCTGTCTATACATCTGTCTGTGATAATTCATTGCAGACCACACAGAACTCAGACACCGTACTCAGAGTTATGGGGTTTATTAGGGAAATTAACAGCTTACATACAATTCAGGATCAGAAATTTTTCAGGGCACAGCTGGTCCAGTCAGCTGCTGATAAATGCACAGGACACATAACTCCACTGTAAGCCACAGCCTAAATGCATTTGACTCTAGCTCTGTGGGTTAGCAAACCTAGCTCCCTTTCTTAAGTGCCTGGAGGCACCCCACTCTACAAGCAAGTTTCCTGCCCAGAGTTACTTAGTTTTACTTGCTCTGTGGGCTGGGAAGCCCACTGTTCTGTCTTGTTCTCTGGTTCTTGGTTTTCCTGCTGCTGCTTTGCCAGTCCTCGAGTGTCACAGCTTCTCAAGTCCTTGGGTCAAGGAGGTTCAAAGTGCAGCGATCTCAGGGTCCAAAGGACACTCTCCATGCCTGGTTCTTTCTCTTTGATGGTAGTGAGATCCCCCTTCCTACTTCTGAGATGGCTCATGTTATACCCATGGTAGAGTTCAAGTTTTCTCAATTACAATTAACTGTTAACATCTACAGCTGAATTATGTCATCCTGTTAGTATCTTCTCCCACCTTCTCTTACTCAGACCCATCAGAAAAAGAGTCATGCTGGGAGGGAAAAGAGTCAGGCTAGACAATTCACTACATGTCACCTACTAAATTAGAAACTGCAATTTAACAAGGGTTCTAGAGATTCATGTACACATGAGAGTTGGTGAGCTCTTTGTTTGGATCATTAGCCATAAAAGTGAGTGGAAAAGAATCATCAATGTGAGGAGCAAATAGTTTTTAAAAAATGGTTTGGTGGTCCTGAAAAAATAATACCAGTGTGCATGTCACACCTGCAAATCACATTTAGAAGAATTAAGATTGAGGTACTTGTTGAAGTAACAGACTCTTAGAAAACTGTGGCATATGAAAGGTTACTTAAGTATGTGACTGAAGAAGAGAGTTGAGAGTTTAGATATGTCAGATTTGATCATAGAAATCCCTAGAGGAAAAAAAGTGGCATTTTTATGTATTCATTCATCCATCCATTCACCTAGTAGCCATTAGAGTCCTTTGATAGGTCAGCTATTTAGAATTTACCTTATATTTCAATTCAAAAGACTATTTAAAATATGCCACTGAATTCAAGTTTATTACCCATAAACAACTTTTAGGAATTGAAAAAATAAATAACCCTATGTGGGTGGTTGTGGTTCTTTATAGGGTAAGAGTTGAACTTCCATAGACCAAAATGGCACTCTCCTTCTCACAGAGGGTTACATGGTTTTTTTCTTGTCATCTTTTACACATGTGGGACATGCTTTGTTGTTATTGTTTAAGTGCTGTCAAGTCGATTCTGACTCATGGTGACCCTATAGAGGGTTTCTGAGGAATTACAAACCTTGCAATTGAAACTGATCTCCAGTATTTATCTAACAGCACCACATCAGGATCCTAGGACATGCTAGGGGACTTTAAAAAATTCATGGAAAATTCCATTATCTTTACATTCCATTTTCCACAAGCTTTTTGAACCCCCCTCCTATCCTTAATAATATACCTGTCATCTCTAATAGGTATTAATGCAAATGGAAGTAAGATACTGAGCTAGTATCTGTAATCAATTATTTCTGAACCCTACATTAACCAACACTGTCAGCCTCCACACCAGCCCAAGGTTCTGTTGTAACCACCAATCAGTGTGGTGATAAATGTTGTTGCCCGTTTCTTTCCATTCCTAACTTCTAGGGGGAATTGTGTGTTGGAAAATGTAAAACTCTCTACTGGACACATACTACCTGCTGGCCTTCAAGAATCTAGTGCTCTCTGCATAACTGAATGTTTGTAGAATTTAAATCACTTGCTGGTGTAAATAGTTATCACAATTTACTGCTTCATTATAATTAAATTCCCACACATTAAAATTCTCTCAACCATAGTTGCTTCTATGCCATAGATTCAGCATGGGGGTTTTTGAATGATGCTGGGATGTGCAACATAATTTGCCTAAATAGTAATGGAAATCTGTTTCTTTAATCTGAACTTTAGGGACCTATCGCAATGAGAGTGGCAAAATTAGCAATTAATCAAGGGATGGAGGTAAGTTAACTTATTGCTTGCTTTTTATTGTTGGACTAGAGAATGATGGTACCTGTGCACCATCAAGTAGATTCCAACTCATAGGGTTTCTGAGACTGTAAATCTTTACATGTCCAAAAAGCCTCATCTTTCTCCCATTAAGTGGCTAGTATATTAGAACTACTGACTTTGGTTAGCAGCCCAACTAGTAACCCACTACACTGCCAGTGTTCCTTGGACTAGAGAAAGAGATTTATTTGACTAAGCCTAGATAGATATCTGTATTATCTTTTAATGTGATGATATATAGCCATTTGTTACTACTACTGAAAGTCATTGAGGTTCTTTTTGCTACATCATCAATTCCATTCTGCTTATGGTATTGTTAGGAGCACAATGGCTCTGTGGGATAAGCACTGGACTGTGAACCACAAGATCAGCAGTTTGAGACCACCACCCTCTCTGTGGGAAAAAGATGAGGCTTTCTGTTCCCACAAGATTTTCAGCCTCGGAAACCCCATTCCAGGTTGCTATGTGTCAGAACTGACTCGCTTAACAGCAACAACATGGTGGTGTTCATTCAGTATTGTAATCACAGAGTTCGGTAATGTATGCTGTAGTTTATACCATGCTTGCTATTTTTGCCATTGAGTTAATAAACTTGTTGGCTAGAAACCCAAAAGAAAAGGGCATTCTGTGTATTCTCAGCACCAATATTGTTGTTGCTAGGTGTCCTTAGGTCAGTTCTGACTCATAGTGATTTTGTAATCAACAGAAAAAAACACTACCAAGTCCTGTGCCATCCTTTTCATTGTTAATGTTTGAGCCCATTGTTGCTGCGCCTGTGTCAGTCCCTCTTGTTGGGGGGGGAGGGGTCTTCCTCTTTTTCACTGACCCTCCACTTAACCATGGGGACTGATAACATGTGCAAAGTATGAGAGACATCTTGGCTTCTAAGGAGCACTCTGCCTGTATTTCTTCCAATACAGATTGATTTGTTCTTCTGGCATTCCATAGTACTTTGAATATCCTTCGTCAATACCATAACTCAAATGCATCAATTCTTCTCTGGTCTTGCTTATTTATTGTCCAACTTTCATATGCATATGAAGCTATTGAAAATGCCATGGCTTAGGTCAGGTGTACCTTATCCTCAAACTTATATCTTTACTCTTGAACACTTAGTGTGTAACAGATTTGCCTAATGCAGTTATTTGATTTCTTGATTGCTGCTTCCCTAAGTGTTGACTATCGATCCAAGCAAAATGACGTCTTTGACAACTTGAATCTTTTTTTGGTTATTTATAGGTCCAGTTGTGAGGATTTTTGTTTTCTGTACATTGAGGTGCAATCCATACTAAAGGCTGTATTCTTTGATCTTTACCAGTAACCAATATTATAGTATAAGAAAACATTCAAGGAAAATGTCTCAGCTCAAAGCTGAATCCAGTTCTCTTCCCTTTAACATCTCAATGAGCTTTCTGCAAGGAATCTCACATAGACTAAGCAAATCTGTCAGATATCCTGGAGTTCCTCCAGGAAATATACGCCAAAGAAGTGGAACCCCAGACCAGGGCAGAGGAACAAAAGAAAAGCACAGGCACCCTTTGACAGTGGGGTTCAAAGTGAAGCTGTTCTGTGATTAAATTATGTGAATTTTGAAGGTGGTACTTCCATTTGAGATCTAAGAGCTGCTATGTCTTTCTGGCCTCCATAGCAGTAAAAAGAGATTGAATTTGTTAGTGGTAAATGCTTGAACTAGCAGCTACAATGTTGTTAAGTGCCATTGAGTCGGTACCAACCCATAGCAACCCTGTATAGGGTTTCAGAGGAGCAGCTGGTGAACTTGAACTGCTGACCCTGCAGTTCAAACTGACTTTGCAGTCCAGCACATTAACCCACAGTGCCACATCAGGACTCCGTGTACCTTATATATAGTGTGGGTTATACATTTCCCTTTCTAAGCATTTTTGAGAACATAACTGTAATTTCCAAAACTGTAGGGTAAAAGCATATTGTTCCTCTAGGGATGCAAGCTGAACTCTCTAAAATGGAGTCCTGGTGTGGTGCTGTGGGATAAAGCACTGGACAGCAAAGTGCAAAGTTGGTTTAAACCACAAGGTCAACGGTTCAAACCCACCAGCGGCTCCTTGGAAACCCTATACAGGGTCATTATGGGTCGGAACCAACTCAGTGGCAGTTAAACAACAATATGCTAGGTTATATTTATATTTCATATGCATGCATGCATATATGTTTCACCACCACCACCTATATATGTGGAAAAGTGGAATTGAAAAATGGATTTTTTTTTCACAAACTTTTTGAAGCCCACTTATATCATTTATTTTTCTACTGCTATTAAGTAGGTATTTCCTACTGCCTATTAGGTGTGGGTTTCATCATTAGACCAGTGTTCAGACATGCCTCTCTGAGGCACAGAGAGGGTAAATAAATTGCCTAAAGTCTTACAGCTTCTAAGAGATGGAGTCGGGATGTAAACTCCAGTAACCTGTCTCAGTAGCCTCTGGCACTGGCCATAATTCTGTTACATGACATCAAAGGGCTTTGGTTTTTTGGAATATGGTTATTACTTTTGAATTTATATAGTATGTACCTGTACATATTGTATATTCCTGCTGAAATGAACTTTGTTTTTATCCTCAGGTTGATTTAGTAACTGGATTAGCTATAGAAGAAGCTTGTTATGCTCAGGTATGTAAAACAATCGCGTATTCAATGAGGCTGCACTCTTAATTATAATGCCTACCTTTTGTATAATTCAAATGAATTCTATATTCTGAGCAAGCTTGCCACTTGCCCATTCCAAACTCATGCAAATGGGTTGAAATAGTTGTTTCTGCTGTTTAATGATTACCAGCCAGCGCTAATGACAGGTTTTGCGGCTCAGGCTGAACTAAAATGACTGAAGTGACTCTGGTGAACATGATTTAGAGACCTCTGTGTGTAATTAGGCTAGTGCCATACAGTGTATCCAGACTTACTGTTGTATTTTGTGTGTATGCAGAGAATGGTGGCAGAAGGCTGTGAGCCATCAGCTGCCTCATACAAACCTCAGTGTGGAAGGTTTGTGGACTGTGTCCTAGGAGCTGAGGCTCATTTCTTGTCCCCTAGAAGTTCACGCATGAATATACACAGACATTTTGTACACAATAAGGCATTGTGCCAAGAACGTAATTTTTTATTTTTATTTCTGAAAATAATGTAACTGGTATCTTTGCTTTGTTGTTGTTAAGTACTGTTAAGTCAATTGCAACTCATAGCGTCCCTGTATAGGGTTTCCAAGGAGCAGCTAGTAGATTTCAACCACTTAACTTGTGGCTAGCATTGTAAAAAGTTTTGTATTACTTTCCCTGAGAATTGGAAATTGCATACACTCCAGCTCTAGCCTGGTGGTGTCCAGAACTGTGAGCATTATGAAGATTGTGACTCTGCCTAGGATGTGCATAGAATGCCATGAATAAAGTCAGTTATAAACATTTCAGAAATGAACAGTCTCATTGTCCAAAGAGAAATCTGAGAAGGATATTTGGAATTTAAATGATAAATTTAGTAGCATAATTAGGAAGATTGTTCAAATGACTAACTGTTTCTGTGTGCCATTTCAACTCGTTGATTTCAACTCAAAGAGACCCTTTCTGGGCCATAAATCTTTATGGAAGCAGAATGCCCAGTCTTCTCTCCCACAGAGCTTCTGGTGGATTCTGACCTTTAGTAGATGAAAATTGTAGAATGTGCTTCTAATTTGTTTCCTCAGATAAAGCTTATTAAACTCTTAACAGTTGTTTTCAATTTTTGGCATAATATTTTCTTTTTCTTAGACCATTCCAACAAAAGACAGACTTGAAGGTCTTCTTGCTTTTAAAGAGAAAAGACCCCCTCGTTATAAAGGAGAATAGAAGACACAGAAATCTTTTAAATGCTCATGTAAGAAATATACTTCTGGAAGTATCTTTCAGATGCACTATATGCCTCATCACATGGAATTTCACCAATTTATGTGAAATGCGAATTGTTCCTGTAGTGTATTAAATATCTGGAATGAACCCCTATTATGTATACCATGTTTAAATGTATATCATGCCATGTTTCTTCAGGTTTATAAAGCTACTAGTAGTGTATGGCGTCAAGATCAAAGATTCAAAATTAGTTATATGTTTTTTAAAATTTTCCTGCATATGAGGCTTTCCACTTTTAATTTTGTAATGTGAATAATTTATATATTGTACACCTTAGGAAATAATACTGAGTGTGTATGTCTGCTGTGCTGCATTAAGAAATTAAAATTATTTCTGTATACCAAAAATGTGAAGTTATACCAAATAAAATTTCTAAAGGATAATACACATGTACACATTTACATATATACATCTCAACCTGATTCTGAGTGAAAATTACCATATAGAAATAAAATTAGATGAAAACTAACTTGAAAAGTTTTTCTTTCCTCCTCTTCTAAGTGGATGATTTCCTGTTGGAGTTAGAAGAAGCAGCCTTCCCATGCGTATTGTCTCTGTCAGGTAGCTTTTCACAGCCATATAATATAGTGGTGGGCCTAGGGGTGGGAGCTTCATCCAGTCAGAAACTGGTGTCGGAATCTTGTAAGGCTAACCAGACACTAAGAGTTGTACTTTTGAAATCTCCTCCTAGCAAGTGGCCACCCCCAGCACCATTGTCCCTATTGCTATCAATTCTAACTTACAATGACCCTATAAGACAAATAGAACTACCCCATAGGGTTTCTGAGGTTGCATACTCCTATCTTTATGAAAGCCTACTGCCATCTCTTTTTCTCCCACAGAGCAGCTGGTGGGTTCAAACCACCAACCTTTTAGTTAGTAGCCAACAAGTTCTTATCCACCAGGGCCAGGACAATTCAAACAGGAAGAAAAAACAATAGTGCAGCCAAGGTTCCCATTGCCGTTGAGTCGATTCCAGTTCATAGAAGCTCTATAGGGCAGGGTAGAACTTCCTCATTGGTTTCCAGTACTCATCTTTACAGGGGTCTCCTAGTGTGGCATTTTAGGATAAGCACTGGACTGCTAACCCCAAGGTTGGCTGTTCAAACCCACCAGCTGCTCCTTGGAAACCTAGTACTGGGTTGCTATGAGTTGGAATCAACTCGACAGCACTTTACAACAACAGAAATCTTTACAGGAGCAGACTAGCATATATTTTTCCCATGGAGTATCTAGTGCGTACTATGCCAGCAGGTTGGATCCTGAGAATTGGCATGGACCATGGATAAGAGTAGAATGGTAGTCATTCTCTGTTTCCTTACTCTAACCATTTGCATCTGATTTCAGTGAGAGGAGAGAAGCATACGTTCTTTCTCTTCTAGCTGACCAGGTGAAACAGCTCTGAATAAAGGGGTATCGGTGGCCTGTATGATCATGTCAGGATAGCAAGGATAGATGTGGAGGATAGAATTCATTATGAAATAAGGAGAGTATTATAGTGCCCTTAAATAATGTTAGATGCCTTTGTTTTCTGTTCTTCTCAAACGAGATCGCTTTCTGAGTCTGGCGAGAAAAGAAATGCCCAGCTCACCACAGACATGCACTTCACTGATTTGTTAGCTGCTGGTGTACCACTGACCTTCGTTCCCATGATAGTCTGACACTTATAAATTATTCTCTCAGATACTGGCATGTGGAATGACAGTTGATTTTACTATGCATTTTCTTCTCGTTACTGTGATTTCATTGTTTGAAAGCATATGGACTTTTAGTTTTTAAAATTAGTAAGCGTAACTGAAATTACCCTCTCAATTTCAAGCCTAAAAAATAAATCTTATGACAAACATAGGTATACCCTAACAAAAGTGATACAGTGTCTTCACTGATGCCTATGTACAACACGCTAAATAAAAATAGAACACAGTTTTCTTTGTCTGCGCAGCTGCTAAGGCTATGTGGATTTATGATTGCTCAAGTGATCAACCTAATGTAAAAGGGCATATAAAAATTCATATTTGGCTTTTTGGTGTTTATATCTGGTGACACGTACCTTTTATCAACTGGTAATATTGCTGAGCTGTGTAATTCATACATGATGATGTTTCAGGGCTATTTTGTCTTGTCTGTGGCATTTTAAATGCCATTTCCATTTTAACTGACTAAGAAATAATTATGCTAACAGGTGTCATAGTTAAAAATTTTGTGACTGAACCAGGTTTCTCGGTGATTTGGCAATTGAGATGTAGTTATCCTCCATGGTGAGATCTAATATTATGTAATCATTTCTAAGATGAAGTCTTCTAGGAGTAGCCAACTAAAACTGAGGAAGTTTTCTCAGGGGTGTGGCCTGCTTCCAATATACTGGACTTAGTCAAACCTTGCTTGCTCTCTGATGGGTCTGGATCTTGCATCTGGCTCTATCTCCTATCTCTGATTCTTTGGACTTGAATCAGTAGCCTGCTTCATTACTTGACAATCCTGGAAGTTGTCAGTAGCCTGTCTTCTTACATCGGACCCTTGAACTTGGGGCTTTCCCACATCTAATACTGTGTGAAACATTTCCTTCATAAAAACTTCTCTTTATAAACTATGGATAATACTGCAATGAATGGGAGTTCCAGAACACTTCACCATACTTATTCAGTCTGTATGCTTAGCAAATAATCTGAGAAGCTGGATTATATGAATAAGAATATGGTATCAGGATTGGAGGAAGCTCATTAAGAACCTGCAATATATAGATGATACAACCTTGCTTACTAGAAGCAAAGAGAATTTTACTTACTAATGAAGATCAATGATTACAGTCTTTAGTATGGATTGCACCTCAAAGTAACGAAAACAAAAAACTTGATAACTGATCAATGACATCATGGTAGTGGTGGTGGTGATTATGTGTGTGGACTTGGTTCTGACTCATAGCAACACTGTATATAGGGTTTCTGAGGCTGTAACTCTTTACGGGAACAGAAAGCCTCAGCTTTATCCCATGGAACCACTGGTAGTTTTGAACTGCTGACCTTGAGATTAGGAGCCCAACTCATAACCACTACATTACCAGATCTCCTTCATGATAAATGGAAAAAAGATTGTCAAAGACTTCATTTTGCATAGACCCACAATCAAGACTCATGGAAGTATCAGTTAAGAAATCAAACCATATATTGCATTAGACAAATCTGCTTTACAAGACCTCTTTAAGAAGTGTTAAGGAGCAGGGAGGCAGGGCTTGATGGCGGATCAGGGAGAAGTGCAGTGAGAATTTCTGTCAACAATAGCACAGAATACTGGACAAACCAAGTTCAGGGGATAGTCCCAGAACTCTGAACCACATATAAAGGAATATTTAGAAAGTTTGAAGGCTTACCCCAGTGGAATTTGTAGTGGAATCAAGAAATCTAGTGCTTTCTGGGATCTGCTGGACTCAGCAGCTCCCAGAGCAGACATCTTGGGCAAAATGGAGTGGGGGAAGGATCAGAGCAGCCATGGACTGACGCCTGACCCCATCCTCGAAGATAAAGGTGTGTACATTCTTTTGTACATTCTTTTTTTTTTTTGTATCTGTTCATTGGTCTCTTGCTATCTGCACACCTCCGTTCTGGTGTCTAGAGAGGGGTGCATCAGAGAGTGGACACCACCACCCCCCAACCCTGGAGGATTCTACTACACATGGTATTCTCAGAATTTAAAAGGAAAGGCCCTGCTTAAAAACAAATGGCAATGCAAAATGGCTAGAGCTGGCACTGAACTGTTTATCACTAGGAAAAAGGCCTAAACTGGGGTTTTGGAGTGGGACAGACGACAGACTAAAAGGGAAACAGGCCAAAAATTAAATCCTGAGTTACATCATAATGACCAACAGTGGCATACTGAAATTTCTCAGGCGGCCTTGATGGCATGAAGCCTAGAAAGGGACATTGAAGTCATACTCATATTTGACTACAGAATTTTGGTGGTTGTTGTTCCCTCTTCTCTTTGTTCCGCGATTGTACACTACAGTATCCAATCTGTCTTTTTTGCTGTTGCTGTTTTATTTTTGGTACCCTCTTTACCTTTAGAGGGCTCTTTCTCTCCCTACATTGCCCAAGAAGAGACAGCAATTGTGGTCATATAGTCAAGCTATAATCATACCCTATAAAATCCCTCCATCCAGGCAAGAATCAATACCAGCTGCCATATACCAGGTAAACAGCCAACACCTGCAAACAGTTACTCTGAACTGAGTAATAAGAAAAATGAAAAGGGAAGCCCATCTCCTGATCACATCTACCTGGAGGCAATCAGAAAGCATAACAAAATATCTTCATACATCTAAATATTAAGGTCACAGCTAACTACTGAATATGCAAAAGAAACAAATGAACATCTCTGAACATGGCCAGCAACAAGATAAAGTGACTGCGACAAATGGAGGTAGACCTACACTCCATATTGGAAGAAGGCTTTGGAAATGCCTGAGAAGGAATTCAGAAAAATGATCATAAAATATATCAAAACTCTTTACAGAGCAGTTGAGAAAAATAAGGAAGAAGTCACGAAAGCACTGCAGGGATAGTCAAATAAGATATAGCATTGGAAACAATTCAAAACCTATAGAAAGAGGTCCAAACAATTAATAATAGAATATCAGAAATGGACAATACACTGAAAAGGCAAAGGAGTTGAATTGAAGAGAACTAGTGAACTAGAAGATAATTCTCTCAGTACTACTAAGATTGAAGAGCAAGCAGAAAAAAGGATTAAAAAAATCTGAAGAAGGTCTAAGATTCATATTGGACAACATGAAGAGGATTAACATAAGAATTATCAGCATTCTGGAACAGGAAGAATCATACAAGTCTACAGATGAGATAGTTGAAGAGCTACTGGAAGAAAATTTCCCTAACATCCTGAAAAGTGGAAAGATAAGCATTCAAGAAGCTCAACAAACCCCAGAAAGAATAGACCCCAAAAGAAAATCACCAAGACAGGCTCTCCAAAATCAAAGATGAGACAATCCTGAAAGCAGCTATAGGGAAAAGAGAAGTGTTACATACAAAGGCAAGCAAGTCAGATTAAGCTCAGATCTCTCAACAGAAACCATGCAAGCAAGAAGGCAATGGGGAGACTGCCAAACAAGAATTGTCTACCCAGCAAAGCTGTCAATCAAATACAATGGTGTAATCAAAACATTCCAGGATAAACAGAAGCTAAGGGATTTTGCCAAAGCCAACCCTACACTGCAAAACCTCCTAAAGGGAGTTATGTGGACTGAGAACCAACAAGAACAGACAACAACCAGAGATTGACATGTAACAGCACCACCTGGAACTCAGTTGACAAATGGAAGAGTTGAGAACAGAACAAATCTACAAGAACAAATTCAGAGGATCTGAGAGGTCAATCTATGATAAAAACAATTACAGTGTGAAAGAAGATAAACACAGAAACAGAGATCTAGGTGGTGAGAAGGTCAGGTAGATTACAAGATAAAATAGACTGTCTTAAATGGAGGGAAAAGTAAATAGAATATAAGATAACATCAAAGAAAATTAATACTTCACAACATACCAAGAAAATGAAAATCCAAGGAGAACATGGACACATTAAAACTATGAAGAAACTGACACGAAAGAGCATAAAAAAAACATGAACTCATTACAGGAAGACATGCAGAACAAAGAAACCAGCAGCACCATAAAAAACAAAACAATAATAGCAATTAATCCATACCTATTGAAATCGATCAAACATGCAATCAAGATGTATTGCTCATTACTGGTGACTGGAATGCAAAAGTAGGGAGCAAAGAGGAAGGA
>NW_006408861.1:242374-249508 GCF_000296735.1 Chrysochloris asiatica | reverse complement strand
CTGCAAGAGACACACCTTATACACAAAGACAAAAACAGACAAAGGATGGAGAAAAATACACTAAGCTAATTGCAATAAAAACGAGCAGGAGTGGCAATACTAATCTCTGATAAAATAATCCTTAAGGCAAAAACCAGCATAATAGATAAAGATAGACATTATCTCATGATTAAAGGGACAATTGAACAAGATGACATTACTATGCTCCCAATGAAAGAGCTCCAAAATATATGATAGATTTGAAGAAAGGAATAGAAAAATCTACAATAATAGTGGGCAATTTTAATTAAGTGTTAAGGAACAAAAAGATCTGTTTGAGGACTAAGGTTCTGCTGACCCAAACCATGGTATTTCCAATTGCCTCATATGTATCTAAAAGTTGGATAATGAATAAGGAAGACTGTAGAAGGATCGATGCATTTGAGTTATGGAATTGGAGAAGAGTTGCCATGCTGATGGGCTACAACTCAAAATGAAGAGAAATATCTAAACAACTGATAATAATTGGAACATGGAATGGGTAAAGTTTGAATTTAGGAAAATTGGATGTTGTCAAAAATGAAATGGAACGCATAAACATCGATATCCTGTGAGCTGAAATGAACCATTTTGTATCTGATAATCAACATGGTTTACTATGCTGGGAATGACAAATTGAAGAGAAATGGAGTCACATTCATCATCAAAGGAACATATCTACTTCTGTCATGAGGTACGATGCCGTCTGTGATGGGTTAATATCCATGCACCTACAGGGAAGACCAGTTAATACCACTATTATATAAATGTATTCACCAACCACTAAAGCCAGTCAGGATGAAATAGAAAAATTCTACAAATTTCTTCAGTCTGAAAGTGATCAAACATGCAATCAAATTGTATTTATAATTACTGGCAATTGGAATGCAAAGCTTGGAAAAGGAAAGATCAGAAGTTTGGAAAAATATGGCCTTGGTAATAGAAAAAATGCTGAAGATCGCATGATTGAATTCTGCAAGACCAATGATTTGTTCATTTCAAATACCTTTTTTTTTTTTAAACAGCTTAAGAGATGACTATACACATGGACCTCAGCAGATGGAACCACATTAACTACATCTGTGGAAACAGATGGTGGAAAAGCTCCATATCATTAGCCAAAACAAGGCCAGGGGCAGATTGTGGAACAGTTCATCAATTGCCCATAAGCAAATTCAGACTAAAGCTGAGGAAAATGAAAACAAGTCCATGAGAGCCAAAGTATGACCTTCAATATATCCCACCTGAATTTACAGATCATCTGAAGAACAGATTTGATGCTTTAGACACTAAAGACCAAAAGAGCTGTGGGATGACATCAAGAACACCATACAGGAAGAAAGCAAAAGATCATTAAGAAGACAAGAAAGAAGGAAAAGACCAAAATGGATGTCAGAAGAGATTCTGATACTTGCTTTCCAGTGTAGAGATGCTAAAGTAAATGAAAGAAGTGAGGAGGTATAAGAGCTGAACAGAAAATTTCAAAGGTCAAACATTAAAATGTACAAAGAAGTTCAAGGTGTACTGAAGGCACTGACAAAGAGCTAGGAATTGATGGAATACAAATTGAAATCTTTCAACAAAGTGAGACAGCACTGGAGGCACTCACTCATCTATACTAAGAAATTTGGAAGGCAACTACCTGGCTAACTGATTGGGAGAAATCCGTATCAGTGCCCATTCCAAAGAGAAGTGACCCAACAGAATGTGAAAGTCAACGGACAATAAATATCATTGATACACCATGCGAGTAAAGTTTTACTAAAGGTAATACAGAAACAGCTGCAACCATACATTGATAGAGAACTTCCAGAGGTTCAAGCTGGATTCAGAAGAGAATGTGGAACAGGGCATATCATTGATGATGCCATATGGATCTTGGCTGAAAGTAGAGAATACCAGAGTTTACCTGTAGTTTACTTTTGTAAAAGGCTTTCAATTGTGTGTATCATGAGAAGCTATGGGCAACATAGTACTAAGTGTGAGTATTCCAGAATACTTAATTGTGCTCATGAGGAAACTGTACATAGACCCCAAGGCAGTTGTTCGAACAGAAAAAGAGAACACCAAATGGTGTAAAATTAGGAAAGGTGTGTGCCAGGGTTGTATTCTTTCACCATAGTTTTTCAACCTGTATGCTGGGCAAATAATCCAAGAAGCTGGGTTATACGAAGAAAAATAGGAGTTACACGAAGGAAAACAGAATTGGAGGAAAACTCATTAACAACCTGTGATGTGCAGATGATACAACCTTTCTTGCTGAAAGCCAAGAGGACTTAAAATACCGATGAAGATCAAAGAGCACAGCCTTCAGTATGGATTGCATCTCAATGTAAAGAAAACAAGAATCCTCACCACTGGACCAGTAAGCAACATTTTTATCAATGGAGAAAAGATTGAAGTTGTCAAAGACTTCATTTTACTCGGATCAACCATCAACACTCATGGAAGCAGCAGTCAAGAAATCAATGTATTACATTAGGCAAAGCTGCTGCACAAGATCTTTTTAAAGTGTTCAAGAGCAAAGATGTCAGCTTGAGGACTAACGTGTGCCTGACCCAAGCCATGGTATTTTCAATAACCTCATATGCATGCAAAAGTTGGACAGTGAATAAGGAAGACCATAGAAGAACTGATGCATTTTAATTATGGTGTTATAGAATATTGAAATTTCCATGGACTGCCAAAAGAACAAATAGATCTATCTTGGAAGAAGTATAGCCAGAGTACTCCTTGGTAACCAGGATAGCCAGACTAAGTCTCTCATACTTTGGACATACTGTCATGAGGGACCAGTCACTAGAGAAGGAAAACATGTTTCATAAGGTGGAGGGCCAGAGAAAAAGAGGAAGACCTCCAGCGAGATGGATTAGCACAGTGGCAGCATCTATGGACTCAAATGTAAGAACAATTGTGAGTTTGTCCCAAGCCCAGGCAGTGTTTCATTCTGTTGTGCATAGGGTGCTATGATTTGGTATTGACTCATTGGCACCTAACAACCAGAATAACAACCATGGACTGCCAGAAGAACAATCAGTGTTGGAAGAAGTGCTCTTTGAAGTCAGAATGGCAAGGCTTTCATACCTTGGACGTGTTATCAGTAAGAACCAGTCCTTGGAGAAGGACATCATTCTTGAAAAGTCCACAAAAAAGGAAGATTCCTGATGAGATGGAATCTCATCAGATGCACAGTGGCAGCAGCAGTGGGTGCAAATGTAACAGCAATTGTGAGGGTGATGCAGGACCAAGCAGTGTTTCATTTTGTTGTGCATAGGGTTACTATGAATTGACACCAACTCAACACCTAACAACTACAATAAATATATAATAAGAGGTTTCTATCAAAGAAATACATATACAGATAGCTGTTGTTAAGTGCTGTCAAGCTGATTCAACTCATAGCAACACTATATAGGGTTTCCAAGGAGTGCATTTGAACCATTAATCTGGTTAGTAGTCCAGGGCTTGTCCTACGGTGGCACACCAAGGCTCTCTATATATATCTACCAAGATTAGAGAGAAAGGTTTCTACCAAGGAAATTTATAGACAATGGGGGACAGTATAGAGTGTATAGAATGACTTTTCATTCCTAACGTGGATTCATCATCTAGTCTACTGTGACTGAGTATCATTTAATTCCTTAACAAGTTCTGATTACATCAGATTACATGCTTCCACCCTCCAATTGCCCCTCCCACAGCACTCTACTCTTCTGGGTTGAATAATTCATTGCAATGGCTACACAGAATGTACAGACCATACTCATGATTATGAGGTTTATTAGGGAAGTTAACAGGTTACAATTCAGGATCAGAAAAGCCTTTCCTCTGTTATATTCACTGTAGTGTATGTGAAAGCAAAGACACCATCCTATAGGGATTTCAAATCTAGCAAGATGGAAGTGTCCGACCAACTCTGTATAAATATTTTATTTCAGCACAGCTCTGTTTTGATGGGAATTGTCCTAACACTTTCCCCAAGGCAAGCAGTTGGATACTCGGAGGTGGCTCTGCTCCTGCCTGGAGCTCCTTTGTTTTGACCTTTTTCCCCCAGCATTGCTCATCCTTACACTGAAACCACGTCAGAAACTAACACAAGCTTGGAATGCACTTGATAGACAGACCCCTATGTTTAGATTAAAGTAAACAGAACTCTTAGAAAGGGAGAATGATTAATCAGGCACACTATAATTCAGAGGATGAAAGCTAAATAAGGAAAATACATTTGCTTTATCTTAGCACATGAGACCTACTGATCTTGGAGTAATTTAAACCAAAAGCTCATTTCTTTTGAGTCTTATTCTGACTTACAGTGACTATAAAAAGAGGGTTTGGAAGCTGTGTCTGACCTCCTCTGATTTTACCAGGGATGGGAAGGAGAATCAAACTCATCATCAGCCTAAGTTTGATTTCTAGGAGTCGGAGATCAGACATGCTTCCACCCTCCAATTGCCCCTCCCACAGCACTCTACTCTTCTGGGTTGAATAACTCATTGCAGTGGCTACACAGAATGTACAGACCATACTTATAATTATGAGGTTTATTAGGGAAGTTAACAGGTTACAATTCAGGATCAGAAAAGCCTTTCCTCTGTTATATTCACAAGCAGGCCTTTCTCAATGGCCCTTGGTCTCTTAGCCTTGCCTCTGCCCTGATCTGGCAATGTTACAAAGCTCTTTTAGCACTTCTAATAAATGCCCACAGGAGCACGCCACTCTACCATAAGCCTCAGTCCAAAGGTGGTTAAAGTTAGCTTTGTGTGTCAACAAACCTAACTTCCTTGATTAAGTGCCTGGAGGCACCCCACACCACAAGTGAGCATTCTACCTGATGGCACTCAGCTTTACTCACTCCATGGGCCAGGAAACTGACTACTACTCTGCCTTGTTCTGTGGCTTTTAGTTCTGCTGCTGCTCCTCTGGTTACACAGCTTTCTGTTCCTGGGTCAAAGAGGTTAACGACACAGAAATCTTGAGGTCCAAAGGACATGCTCCATTCCTGGCTCTTCCTTCTTAATGGTAGTGAGATTTCCCACTCCTGCTTCTGAGATGACTCATTTTATACACAGAAGGATTAAAAAAAAAATTGACCAATTCCCAAGTTGGCGTTACAAGTTTTTGTAATTACAATTAACCCTGTTAACAATCACAACTGAATTATATAATCTATTTGCATGGTCTTACCCAATCATATGATGGGAGTTCCAAAGACTAAGCTAGAGATCCCCTATTAAATAATTCACTGCATTAAAGTGACCCTATAGGTCAGAGTAAAATGCCCATAAGATTTCCAAGGCTGTAAGTCTATGCAAGCAAACTGCCACACCTTTCTCCTGAAAAGCAGGTTGATAGTTCAAGTTATCATCCTTCGGTTAGCAGCTGAGCACTGAACCACTGTACCACCAGGACCATTCTTGGTGCTGGTTAATACATTATTTCACTATGAAAGAGAAGTCTCAGTTAATGAAGTTCAGAGATGACAAAAGTTCCAACAGCCACAATAAGAGTGAGATTTTCTGTGATGCCATTCTGTGATTTAAAGGATGGGTTCAAGCTTGTTTCAATAATAAATGAGCCTGATTTTTTCAGAAAACCATATCCTTCTTACTCTTTCTCCTAGCTGTTACAAAATTAGCTTGTCACAAAGTGTTATCTTTCTAACAGCACTTTGAAGAAGAGGCTTTGGACTTCGGTAAGGGTATATCAATCCACAGATGTGCGATTTAAAGGAAAATGTATGTTCTTATATGGATTTGTAGCTGGACATAAGAGTTTACCTTTCTCCTCCCCTGACCTTACTACTTCTGGCAATATGACATATATTTCCTTTTATTTGGGACTTAAAAACCCTGGCAGGCAGACTTCTAATTTTAAAAAGATTTCATCAAAAATATTACTTAAATATTTAATCAAACAAATTGTCTACCAACCTAGTAGAATATTAACTAACATGTATTGCCTTAGGTAAATCTTCTACACAAGACCTTTTTAGTGTCTAAGAGCAAAAGTGTCCGTTTGAGGACTAAGGTGTGCCTGACCCAAGCCTTGGTATTTTCAATCACGTTATATGCATGTGAAAGTTGGACAATGAATTAGGAAGACCATAGAAAAACTGATGCATTTGAATGCAACACCATAGTGTTGGAGAAGAAATTTTAAAGTACTGCGGACTGCCGTAAGAACAAACAAATTTGTGTTGGAAGTACAGACAGAATGCTCCTTAGAAGCCAAGATAGTTAAGACTTTGTCTCTTATACTTCAGGTGTGCTATCATGAGGGACCAGTCACTGGAAAAGAACAACATGTTTGGTTAAGTGTTGTTGTTGTTGTTGTTAAGTGCCGTCGAGTCGGTTCCGACCCATAGCGACCCTGTACAGGGTTTCCGAGGGTGTAAATCTTTACGGGAGTAGAAGTCCTCCTCTTTCTCCCGCGGAGCGGCTGGTAGTTTTGAACTGCTGACCTTAAGGTTCGCAGCCCGATTCGTAACCACTACGCTACCAGAGCTCCTTTGGTTAAGTGTAGGGTCATCAAAAAAGAGGAGGATCCCTAATGAGATGGATTGATACAGTGGTAGCAGTATGCTCAAATGTAACAGAAATTGTGAGGATGGCACAGAATCAGGCAGTGTTTCATTCTGTTGTGCATAGGGTCGCTATGAATTGGAACCAACTTGATAGTGCCTACAACATTCTTTCCTACAGTATTATGTAAGGGCATTCCAAAAATCTGGAGTGGTTGGCATTACTAAAATGGCTTACACAAGTCTGACTCAGATTCCATTTAGTACTAGGATCTGTGTCTGTTTCTGAGAAGGTGACCCATGACTGTTGATGAATAAACAAGGGAGGGAGAGCTTGCCATCAGGAAAAATGGGGTTAAAAGTAGATTGACTAGTAGGAACTTGCCTGGGCAGGTCCTTACTGATTTACTGAAAATAGCCAATCAGAAGAACTTACTTTAGCTAGCCATTCAGATTTTTTATTTTTACTATTGTTGTTGTTAAATGCCATCAAGTTGGTTCCGACTTAGCAACCCAGGCGTAGCTGGTGGGTTTGAATTGTTGACTTTGTGGTTCACAGTCCAGTGCTGAACTTACAGTGCCATTAGTTTTTTTTT
>NW_006408861.1:235259-239519 GCF_000296735.1 Chrysochloris asiatica | reverse complement strand
CCTTCCAACCTTCTAAGTATTCCTTTATATGTGGTTCAGAGTTCTGGGACCATCCCCTGAGCCTGCTTGGTTGGGTATTCTTTGTTGTTGTTGGCGGAGCTCTCTGCTATACATCCACCCGATCCGCCATCTTGTTTGTTCTCTAATTCCATTAGTTCTTGATATTTTAATATCTAAGCCCTGCATAGTCTTTGCCTGATGGAGCACTATGTAACTACCTGGTGCTCTGTGTTACCACGATTCCCAAATTGCTCTATTCCTAAATAATCTCTTTTCCTTTTAGCATATTTCAAGATTTTGTTCTATAATATTTCTTGGTGTCAGAAGCATGACTCCAAGGTGCATTGCCTACAACAATTCCTGTGAACTCAGGACCAGTCTTTGGTACCAAGCAATGCTGTTTAGGTTCACTGCTTCATGAATTTTTTGGAAGTTGCTGTCAGGTAAATAATCTTTCAAATTTCAACCTCTACCTCTGCATAGAGCTCTTCAAGCTTATTTAGGGATTCTGGTTTCATTTTTTCTGTTTTGTTTTACCTTATCTGTTTTTAATCCTGGTCTTATAAGAGTTTGACTCACTAGTGGCAGTAGTGTGAGGTTCTGTTTCTGTCTTTTGCATTAGTTTGTTTGCCTCTGTTGGTGGCAGTAGTGACAGGTTCTGAGTAAATTGGTGGTGTTGATTATGAGTCAGTTCCGACTCATAGCGACCCTGTACAGGGTTTCCGAGGCTGTAAATATTTGCAGGAGCAGAAATCCTCATCTTTGTGCCACAGAGCAGCTGGTAGTTTTGAACTGCTGACCTTGCGGTTCGCAGTCCAATTTGTAACCACTACGCTACCAAAACTCCTTTACTTTCCTAGAAATCTTCGAGTTTGTGGAATCTTGGGCTCTAGAAGTCACAAAAACAAAAGGCACAGTCATCTTTTAGGGTTCATTAAAGACTCTTGTGTCCAAATAAGCCAGTTCTGAGGATGGGCCAGCAGCTCTTGGTTGCTTACACAATCTCTTACACAATACTATAGGAAAGAATGTTGTTTTAAGTGCCACAAGACAATTCTTCTGCAACTTGCAGGCACACATGAGTTAAGTAATACAAAATCCAAAACATGTGGCATCACTTTTCATGATTTTACTGAGCCCAAGAGACCTAAACTTAGAACAAATTCAAACCTTCTTGGAAAATAGTAAATTGTAAATCTGGGGCCAATGCAGAGTTCCCTATGGCACTCTTATTCAACATACAAACAAGAACTAACTCTTCACTTGCTTGTACCTAGCTTCTTGACAAAGTTTCATTTGACAGTCTTGTTGTTGTTGTTAAGTGCCATCAAGTCGGTTCCAACCCATAGCGACCCTGTACAGGGTTTCCGAGGGTGTAAAAATTTGACAGTCTAGTGGGAGGAAATGTGACTACTTTGAAGTACTCTTCACAGTATATTAGAACAGAGATGCTCCAGAATTTAAAAGTTTCTAAGAAACATCAAGAAAGCAAAATTGCTTTCCTTCATTTTACTGTATCCAAAGTAACAGAATAAGAAGCTGCAATAAAAGGCCCTGCACCTATCTACTCCCTTTAAAATCAGTCATAGTATGCAAATGGAGGATACTTTTCAATTAGAAAAACTAGTGTCTTTTAAATGAGAAACTAGAGCTCTATCCAGCAGAATAAATTAAGATCAGAATGAAATCAGGTTTCATCCTAAAGGAACTCCCTTCTAGGAATTTTATTTGATCCTGGGAAAACAAAATATCAATCTTAATTCTTAACATTCTTAATAAATGAGCCTAGATTTCCCCCTACTGGGAGGCTTTTCAAAATTCATAGTTTAAACTAAAAACTACAACTAATTAAGAACTTCAGTGATCATTTTGAGAAAATGGATTCCTGTCTGTGTCTTTTCTTTCTCCTGGAAAAGTTTTGTATGGTATTGTATAGACCTAGGTTTGAACTAGACTCAAAGACTGCTGAATGTACACAGTTTTATTTTTAGGTCTGAGGTGGGTTTTTTGTTTGTTTGTTTGTTTTATTGAAACACAAAGTCTTGCATTGCATTTTTCCACTGGAAACTCTTTGGACCTTGTAGAATGCTTTCTTGTGTTTTGTCTGCTGGCAGTTGTTATCTCCAGATATAGGTAAGACTGCCTTTGATAATCTCCTAGAAGATCCAGAAAAAATAGCAGTTGAACCTGTATTGTCTGAAGATTGCATATGAGTTCACATATCTCCCTAAACCTCAGACTAGTCAGCACTTTCTCTTCTCTCTCTAATCTCAAAGTCAGCAGGTGCCAATACAACATGTCCAAACTGAGACCATGTCTTCATTGCTGCATTTTCCCCAATTTCACTCACAAGGAGACCCAGGTGGTCACCAGTGAGCATACGGCTCACCGATTCCCTTTAACTTTCAGTCCTAGAGGGGATTTTCTCTGATGTGCAGATTTTTCTGGCCTTGATGTCTCCAAGGCAAACATTTTGTTTTTCTCTGATTTCTTTCAATCATGAATCTCCTGTTCTCCCAGAAGTTCTGGGTAGGTCTGTATGTCTTTTAAAATACAAATTTGCCAATCTAAAGATTCTGAATGGGGCTCAGGATTCCACCAAGGACGCATACTCTACAAAGGCTTAACAAGAAGGCTATTTCTTTCTGGGCAAATTCTAACTCCTCTTTTAGCAAATCCAATCAAGTATAGGCTGAAGGTAGGCTTACAAACTCTCTGTAATCATAATGTGAGAAATAACTCAAAATGGTCCATCTTCAGGAATGACAAGGGTCCAGAAACTGCTAATTGAAATTATTGGTTAGTGTAACAATAGAAGCTCATGGGGGAGGGGGAAAGAAATCTGTTCAAAGACTTGTTGTTGTTGTTGTTAAGTGCCGTCGAGTCGGTTCCAACCCATAGCAACCCTGAACAGGGTTTCCGAGGCTGTAAATCTTTACAGGAGCAGAAAGCCTCATCTTTCTCCCACGGAGCAGCTGGTAGTTTCAAACTGCTGACTTTGCAGTTCTCAGCCTGATTCATAACCACTACGCTACCAGAGCTCCTTGTTCAAAGACTAGGAACTTTAAATGAAAATACTACCATCATCTGGGAAAAGATTATTAACCCCATAGTACTCAGTCAGTGAGGAACCAGGGGAAGAACTTTCTTGAGATAGGAGGACAAAATTCTTTGTGAAACAGCCACACAGTGTGTCTGCCTGTGTCTTCTGGGTTTGGTGCCTAATTTTGAAAAATTGAATAAGAAAGCCTCACTCTAGCTAAAATGAGTACAGATTGGATTTCTTTAGCATTTGTCGGTAAGCACTTGTGACAACTCATTGGTGACCTCATATGGGATAATGTGATCCACCCCAGTTCTCCCTCTAGCGACCCATCAGGGAAAGGTCCTACTCAGGGGTTTATACTGACCCGGTAGTACTCAAGAGGGACTGAAGCAGTGTCCGAGGTATCAACAATGTTTCTTACACCAATATTCATTTCTACCACGCATTTATGTCCATTTTACAATAGTAAACAAGAGAAACCAACACCCATAAGGCATTCAAATACATAAAACTTTAAAAACATTTAAGTTCAGTCTTTTTTTCTCCCTTGGACTAACCCTTTCATATGCATAAGGCCTTGGGCCTCAGGCAGGGTAGATTCCAGTAGGCTTTGGCCCCTATTAGTCATCTAGTTCAACCAGCATGACATCTGCTTTAGGCAACTCCAGAAACTGTCACTCTTCCCTCCACTGAAGCATTTTATCCCTTACATGCCTTGTTGTTGTTGAGTGCCATCAAGTCAATTCCAACCCATAGCGACCCTGTATAGGGTTTCTAAGGAGCAGCTGGTGAGATTGAACCGCTGGCCTTGCAGTTCAAATGGCTTTGCAGTCTGGCACATTAACCCACAGCGCCACACTACGGGTAACAAAATCTAAACTAACCATCTAAAAATCAAAAGTTTCACTTCCCATGCTGCTTGTTTTTTTTTCTCTTACAAAACCTCATGCTTCCACGAGTCTAGAACCATTGCAGTATATCCCACTCCTGACAACAACTGCAAAACACATATGGGGATTATGTCTGACTTTCTCTGACTCCACAAGGGATAAAGAATATCTAACTCAAAATCAGCCCAAGGCTGATTCCTATGAAGTGGTCAGACATGCTTCTACCCTATACCAGTGCCTTTAAAATTAATCAGACTTCAGTTCCAATTTAGAAAACTCATCCTTGTGATTTTGTTTCTCTAGAACCCCATTTTCTTAGTACAC
>NW_006408861.1:233327-234936 GCF_000296735.1 Chrysochloris asiatica | reverse complement strand
AGTGGTTACGAATCAGGCTGTGAACCTCAAGGTCAGCAGTTAGAAACTACCAGCTGCTCCGTGGGAGAAAGATGAGGCTTTCTGCTCCCATAAAGATTTGCAGCCTCAGAAACCCTGTGCAGGGTCACTATGAGTCGGAACCAACTCCACAGTACTTAACAACATAGATAGATAGATAGATAGATAGACAGATAGATAGACAGATAGATCTAGAAAGAGTCCTGGTGTAGTGCTGTGGGTTAATGCTCTAGACTACAAAGTTGGTTTGAACTGCAAGGTTGGTGGATCAAGCTCACCAGTTGCTCCTTGGAAACCTTCCACAGGGTCGCTATGGGTCAGAACTGACTCGACGGCACGTAACAACTACATATATATATAAAGAAGTCTATTATCAAAGAAGAAATGGATTACATCTGGAGAGTCCCAGGTCCCCAGCAGAAAAGAGAGTGCCTTTACCACATGTCCATTATATTGAAAGCAGGCCACACCTCCCATTACAAATATTAATATGAGTTTTTTGTGGGAACACTGAAGTTTAAATATTCTATTTTCTCAATAGAAGAAACATTTTTTCTCTTTCCTTCTAATCTAACAAATGGGTTTAGATATTGTAACTCTCAAATTAGAAATTTTTATTGGTAAGCTTAACAGTTCTAAATACACTAATTAGAGGAGTGTCTGAAGTTCAAGCAATGATTGTACATTAGATTTCCTATGTAGAGGGTCAGTAGAAAAGAGGAAGACCTTAAGTAAGATGTATTGAAACTCATCTTGTCGTCGGACAGTATCTTTGATATTGTAATACAGAATACAGGTAATACAGAAATGGCTACAACTATCCATTGACAGAAAACTTCCAGAGGGTCAAGCTTGATTCAGAAGAGGACATGGAATGAGGGATATCCTTGGTGACATCAGATGGATCTTGGCTAAAAGCAGAGCATACCAGAGAGATATTTACCTGTGCTTTATTGACTGTGAAAAGGCTTTCAATTGTGTGGATCATGACAAGCTATGGGCAACATTGCAAAGTATGAGTATTCTGGAACACTTTATTGTGCTCATGAGGAACCTGTACATAGACCAAGGGGCAGTTGTTCGAACAGAACATGGGGACAATGTGTGGTTTAAAATTAGGAAAGGTACGTGACAGGGTTGTATTCTTTCACCATACTTATTCAACCTGTATGCTGAGCAAATACTCTGAGAAGCTGGGTTATATGTAGAAAACCATGGCATCAGGATTGGAGGAAGACTCGTTAATAACCTGTGATATGCAGATGATGCAACCTTGCTTGCTGAAAGTGAAGAAGACTTAAAATATTTACTGGTGAAAATCAAAGACCTTAGCATTTGGTATGGATTGCATCTCACTGTAATGAAAACAAAATCCTTACTACTGGACCAGTAAACAACATTCTTATTAACAGATAAAAAACTGAAGTTGTCAAAGACTTCATTTTTCTACGATCAACCATCAACACTCATGGAACCAGCAATCAAGAAAACAAATGACGTATTACATTAAGCAAATCTGCTGCATAAGACCTATTTAAAGTGTTGAAGAGCAAAGATGTCAGCTTGAGGACTAAGGTGCACCTGACCCAAG
>NW_006408861.1:229109-232241 GCF_000296735.1 Chrysochloris asiatica | reverse complement strand
TATAAATGTGTGTGTTTTTCTTCTGGGTTTTTATGACTGTCATTTTTAGTCTTGCTCTTTGGGCTGCCCTACTATCTTGTGGGAGCTCTTTCTGTCCTTGCCTTACCTGAAAGGAGATACCAACTGCAGCATTACAGCCAAGCTGGAATTTCACCCTCTAAAAACCCCACAAATTGGACAAAAGCCAATGTTTGCTGATGCACACAGAATAGTCTTTACACCCAGCACCTACAAAAAAACATTCTGAAGTGAGATGTACTAACAGTAAACAGAGAAGCTCATCTCCTGATCACTCCAGGAGGCAACTGGAAAGTGCTTAAGAATTCATCTAATTAAGACAAATATGACAACACCACAATGCCTAAAAAGCAGCAGTAAATTTCTGTTCATGTGCAGAAACAAGATAGAGCAGCTCAAAGAAACAACCAAGAGGAAGAACTAGAAGTTACTTTGGAGAGAAAACAGGTTTTATAATTACCTGAAGAGGAATTCAGGAGAATGATAATGAAGTACATACAGATGTTCCATAGAAATGTCAAGGAAAATAAGAAGAAGTCAGGAAAGTGCTACTGGAAAAAGAGAGACAGAAAATAGCATTGGATACAATACAAAACCTGCAAAAAGAGGTCCAGATGATATTTATGTTAAATCACTCAATAATGCTAAGATAGAAGAACAAGCATTAAAAAAAAAAAAAAATTCTGAGGAAAGCCTAAGATTCCTGGGGGACAATATAAAGAGGAATAACTACTGGCGATTGGAATTCCAGGACAGGAAGAGACAAAGAAAACCACAGAAGAGCTAGTTGAAGAGGAACTGGAAGAAAATTTACTTAACATCATGAAGGATGAGACGATAAGCAAGCAGAATGCACCCCATGCAGGATACAGCCCAAGAGAAAATCATCACGACATAGCATAATCAAACTCTCCAAGATCAAAGACAAGGAAAGAATACTGAAAGCAGCTAGAAAAAGAAATGTTACCTACAAAGAAAAACCAATAGGTTAAGTTCTGATTTCTCAGCAAAAGCCACGCAAGCAATAAAGAAATGGGGAGACATATACAAAATTCTGAAAGAAAAAACTGCCAACCAAGAGTTATATACCCAGCAAAACTGTCAAACGAATATGACTACGAAATCAGATCTTTTCAGGATAAACAGAAACTGAGGAATTTTGTAAAAGCTAAGCCAGCACTTCAAAGCATACTAAATGAAGTTCTCTGGACGGAGAACCAAGAAAAACAGACAACAATCAGAGATTGACATACATAGCAACACCACTCAGAACTCAATGCAATTATGGAAGATACCAGAGCAGAACAAAACTACAAGAATGAAATTAGGGGATCTAAGATGTCAGTCTATGATCAAGACAATTAAAAGTGAAAGAAGGGAAAAGTATAGTAACAGAGATCCAGGTGGTAAGAACATCAGGCAGATTTCAGAATAAAACAAACTGTTTAAATATGAAGAAGAAATTAAGTACAGGTTAACCCCAAAGAAACTTAATACATCTGAATGCCAAAGCAAGAAAAGGAAAATCCAAGATTTTGGAAACATTAAAATTATGAATAAATAAACAAGAAAAAGCAAAAAAGAATGTACTCAGCACAAGAACCAACATTCCTCTGTCAGTTTGTTGTACTGTGGTGGCTTGTGAGTTACCGCAATTCTGAAAACTATGCCACTGGTATTTTAAATACCAGCAGGATCATCCATGGTGGACAGGTTTCAGATGAGCTTCCAGACAAAGATAGTCTAGGAAGAAAGAGTGATGAACTACTTCCGAATATTTAGTCACTGAAAACTTTATGAATACCAGAGAAACACTGTCAGATATAGTGCCGGAAAATGAGCACCTCAGGTTGGAACGCACTCAAAATGCTACTGGGAAAGTGCTGCCTCCTCAAAGTAGAGTTGACCAAGATAACGTGAATGGAGTAAAGCCCATGGGAGAAAAGCTGTAAATATCCATTGAAAATCGGAACACGGAATGTACAAAGTATGAATCTAGGAAAATTGGAAGCTGTCAAAAATGAAATAGAACACATAAACATCGATATCTTAGGCATTGGTGGTGGTGGTTATGTGCCATGGAGTCAGTTCCGACTCACAGCGACCCTGTACAGGGTTTCCGAGGCTGTAAATCTTTACGGGAGCAAAAAGCTTCATCTTTCTTCTGTGTAAGAGCTGGTAGTTTCAAACTGCTGACCTTGTGGCTTGCAGCCCGATTTGTAACCACTACGCTACCAGAGCTCCTTATCTAAGGCATTAGTGAGCTGAAATGGACTGGTATTGGCCATTTTGAATCTGATAACCACATGGCTTACTATGCTGGAAATCACAAATTGAAGAAGAATCGTGTTGCATTCATTGTCAAAAAGAACATATCCAGATCAGTCATGAGGTACAACACTGTACCCACAACATAACATCCATGCACCCACAAGGAAGCCCAGTTAATATCACTATTATTCAAATTTACTCACCAACCACTAAAGGCAGTAAGGATGATATAGCAGAATTCTACCAACTTCTTCAATCTGAAATTGATCTAACATGCAATCAAGATGTATTAATCATTACTGGTGATTGGAATGCAAAGGTTGGGAGCAAAAAGGAAGGATCAGTAGTTGGAAAATAGGGCCTTGGTAATACAAATGATGCTAGAGATTGCATGATAGAATTCTGCAAAATCAATGCTTTGTTCATTTCAAATACCTTCTTTAGACAGCATAAGAGATGACTATACACATGGAACTCACCAGATGGAATACATAGAAATCTAACTGACTACATCTGCAGAAAGAGACGCTGGAAAAGCTCTATATCATCGATCAAAACAAGGTAAGGGCAGACTGTGGAACAGACCATCAATTACTCATAAGCAAATTCAAATTGAAGCTGAAGAAAATAAAAACAAGTCCACAAGAGCCAAAATATGACCTTAAATATATACCACTTGAATTTAGGGATCATCTGAAGAATAGATTTGATACATTAAATATTAAAAGACTGAATACCAGAAGAGTTGTGGGATGACATCAAGAACATCATACATGAAGAAAGCAAAAATTCATTGAGAAGACAAGAAAGAAGGAAAAGGTCAAAATGGATGTCAGAAGAGAC
>NW_006408861.1:219592-227451 GCF_000296735.1 Chrysochloris asiatica | reverse complement strand
ACTGTAGAAGAATTGATACTTTTGAGTTATGGTGTTGTAGGAAAATATTCCAAGTGCCATGGTATACCAAAAGAATCAATAGATCCATTTTGGAACAAGTGCATCCAGAGTGCTCCCTGGAGGCCAAGATGGCCAAACTTTGCCTCTCATACTTGAGACATATTGTCAGGAGGGACTAGTCAGTGGAGAAGGATATCATGTTTGGTAAGGTGGAGGGTCAATGAAAAAGAGGAAGACCCCCAACAAGATGGACTGGCCAAGTGGCAGCATCGATGGACTCAATCGTGGCAACGGTAGTGAGGTTGGCCCAGGTTTGGGCAGTGATTCGTACTGCTGTGCATAAGGTCGCTATGATTCAGTACTGACTTGATGGCACCTAACAACAACAACAGCACAAGAAAGCATGCATAAAAAAAGAAATGAGCAGCAACACAAAAAACCAACAGCATAATGGAAGCAATGAATTCATACCTAACTGATATGGTGCTGTGGGTTAATGTGACAGACTGCAAAGCTGTTTGAACTGCAAGGTCAGCTGTTCAAGCTCACCCGCTGCTTCTTGGAAACCCTATATGGGGTGGGTATGGGTTGGAACCAACTTGACAGCACTTAACAACAATAACCACTTCAATAATTATACTGAAAGTCAATGTATTAAATGCATCAGTCAAGAGATAGAGAGTAGCAGAGTGGATATGAAAGTAGGATCCTTCAATATGCTGTCTAAAAGAGATAAAGAAAAACGTGGCATCAGGATTGGAGGAAGAAAGAAAAAAATAGACTAAAAAATTAAAAGATGGAAAATATATAACAAGTTCATTGCCATCAATAACTAGGAGTGGCAATACTAATCATTGTTAAAATAAACTTTAAGGCAAAAACCAGCATAAGACACAAAGCAGGACATTATCTTATGATTAAACAGTCAATTGAAACAGAGGACACAACCATAATAAATATCTATACTCACAATAAAAGAGCCCCAAAATACATAAATCAAACCCGTAATATAATTTAGAAAGAAATAGATAACTCTATAATAATAGTGAAAGATTTTAATACAATCCTTTTGAAAAAGGATATAACAGCCAAAAAGAAACTCAACAAAGACATAATGTAACTAAACAACACAATCAAGCTTGACTTCATAGATTTGTACAGAGCATTCAACCCAACAACAGCACAATACACATTACTTTCCAGAGCATATGAAACATTCTCTAGAATAGACCATGTGTTAGGTCACAAAGCAAGTCTCAATAAATTTGAAAACATCAAAATACTACAACATGTCTTCTCAGATCACAATGCTATAAAATTAGTAATCAACAATAGGAAAATCAAGAAAATAAAATCAGGATGGCAGGGCTTGATGGCAGATAGGGTAGAGGTGCAGTGAAGAGCTCCCTCAGCAATACCACAGAATACCAGAGGAAACAGGTTCAGGGGAGAGCTCCAAAACTCTGAACCACATAAGTAGGAATATTTTTAAAGTTTGAAGGCTTATAGCTAGTGGAACTTGTAGCGGAAGTAAGAAATATCCTACTTTCTAATCTACCGGGCTCAGTGACCTAGAACCGACAACTTGGGCGAGACCGAACAGCAAGATCAAGCAGGGGAGCAAACAGACCATAGAATAACAGTGCGGGAACCTAGGAGAAAAAGTGGACAATATACTTGTTGGTTTTGCTTTGTTCTGATTTTTTTTTGGTATCTGTTCATTGGCCCCTCACTGTCTGCACACCTCCATTCTGGTGACTAGAGGGATGCCTGAGTTATAGGACACCTCCCACCCTCACCACTGGTGAATTCTTCTACCATGCATGCACACAGATACCCTCACTATTTAAAGGGTCAGGCAGCTCAAAATGACCACACCCAGCCCTGAAGTGTTTATTAATATGGAAAAGGCCAGAAGAGGAGATGTGGAGAGGGAGAGAGTTTGAAAACAAAATGGGCCAAATATTAATTCCTGAGGTACAGCATAACAACCCAACAGTGGCAGCTTGAAATTTACCAGACAGCCATGAAGGCAAGAAGCTGAAAGAGGATATTGAAGTCATACTCGTATTGGGCTACAGATTTTTTTTTTTTCCTTCTCTCTTTCCTCTCCTTTTTCTGTGATTATAGACTACAGTGTCCAATCTGTTTTGTTTTGTTCTTTTTTTTCCTTGCTTTTTTTTTTTTTGACCATTGCTGTTGGTTTTTATTTTTTTGTATTTTGTTTTTATTCCCCTTTTACCTACAGGGGGCTCGTTCTATCCCTATACTACCCAAGAAGAGACAGAAATTGCTGCCATATAGTCAAGATACTATCACATGCTATAGAGCCCCACAATCTAGGCAAGAACCAATACCAACTGCCATACACCAGGGAGACAGACAACACCTATGAAAGCTACTATCCGTTAATCAATAAGAAGAGTGAAAAGGGAAGCCCACCTCCTGATTACATCTACCTGGAGTCAATAAGAAAGGATAAATAATACCAAAATACACACTCAATTAAATATTAAGGCCACAGCTAAACATGCCCAAGAAGCAAAAACAGCACACATCCAGAAACAAGATAAAAGGTCTGAAACAAATGACCTAGAGGTACATCTGGACTCCATTCATGAAGGAAGGCAGGCCTTGGAAATGCATGAGAAGGAATTCAGAAAAATGATTATAAAATGTTTCAAAACACTTTACAATGGAATTGAGAAAAATAAGGAAGAAGTCAGGAAAGCATGACAGGAACAATCAAATAAGATAGATACAACATTGGAAACAATTCAAAACCTACAGAAACAGGTTCAAATGATTAATAATAAAATATCAGAAATAGACAATACATTGAAAGGACAAGGAGTAGAATTGAAAAGATGGAAGGCAAAACTAGTGAACTAGAGGCCAAATCTCTCAAAACCACTAAGATAGAAAACCAAGCAGAAAAAAGAATTTAAAAACCTGAAGAAAGTCTAAGATTCATATTGGACAACATGAATAATTTAAGAATTATCGGCATTCTGGAACAGGAAGAATAACACTAGTCCACAGAAGAGATCGTTGAGGACCTTCTGGAAGAAAATTTCTCTAACATCCTGAAAAGTGAAAAGGTAAACATTCAAGAAGCTCAATGAACCCTAAGAAGGATAGAACCCAAAAGAAAATCGAGACATATCATAATCAATCTCTCCAAAATCAAAAATAAGGAGATGATCCTGAAAGCAGGTAGGGAAAAAGAAGCATTATATACAAAGGCAAGCGAGTCAGATAAAGCTCGAATCTCTAAACAGAAACCATGCAGACAAGAAGGCAATGGGAAGACATATATAAAACCCTGAAAGAAAAAATCTGCCAACCAAGAATCCATTATCCTGCAAGCTATCAATTAAATATGATGGTGGAATCAAAACGCTCCAGGATAAACAGTGACTTTGCCATACCAAACCCTGTACTATAAAACATCCTAAAGGGAGTTTTGTGGATTAAGAACCAACAAGAACAGACAAAAACCAGAATTAAATCGACAGATGAAGACTCGAGAACAAAACAAAACTATAAGAACATACTCAGAGAATCTAAGAGGTCAGTCTATGATCAAAACAACTACAATGTAAAAGAAGGTAAACACATAGGAACAGATATCCAGATGGTGAGCAGGTAAGATAGATTGCAGGATAAAATAGATTGCACTAAGTGGAGGGAAAAGGTAATGAAATATAACGTAACCTCAATGAAAATTGACACTTCACAACATACCAAGAAAATGAAATTCCAAGAAAAACATGAAAACATTAAAACTATAAGGAAATTCAAAAGAAAATCACAAAAGCCATGAACTCAACACAGGAAGTCATGCAGAACAAAGAAAACAGCAACACCATAAAAAAACAAACATAATGGCAGCAATTAATCCAAACCTATTGATATTTACACTGAATGTAAATGGATTAAATGCACCAGCTAAGAGTTTGAGGGTAGCAGAATGGATAAGAAACCAAGATCCTTCAATATGCTGCTGCAAGAGGCACATCTTACACACAGAGAAAAAAAACAGATTAAAAGGCAAATGATGGAAAAAATACACCAAGCTAATTGTAATAAAAAAAACAAAAAACAAAAAAAACCGAACAGACGTGGCAGTAGTAATCTCTGATCAAATGAACTTTAAGGAAAAAATCAGGATAATAGATAAATATCGACATTATTTTATGATTAAAGGGAAAATTGAACAAGATGACATAACTATAATAAATATCTATGCTCCCAATGAAAGAGCTCCAAAATATATAAAGTAAACTCTAATAGATGAATCTACAATAATAGAAATAAATAGATGTATCTACAAGAATAGTGGCCGATTTTAATATACCACTTTCAAAAATGGATAGAACAATCAGAAAGAAACTTGGCAAAGACACAGAGGAACTAAACAACACAATCAGCCAACTGGACCTCATAGATGAGTACAGAGTATTCAACCCAAAAATAGCACGATGCCTTCTTTTCCAGTGCACATGGAACATTCTGCAGAATAGACTATGTGTTAGGCCACAAAACAAACCTCCAAAAATTTACAAATATCAAAATACTACAAAGCATCTTTTCAGACCACAATGCTATCAAATTAGAAACCAACAATAAGAAGAACTAGGAAATAAAGTTAAATACATGGAAACTGAATAACACCCTGCTGAAAAGTGACT
The DNA here is from genome assembly GCF_000296735.1 of Chrysochloris asiatica. Lineage (NCBI taxonomy): Eukaryota > Metazoa > Chordata > Mammalia > Afrosoricida > Chrysochloridae > Chrysochloris > Chrysochloris asiatica. Next base: position 222,757 of record NW_006408861.1, on the reverse strand, counting down.
GGGTAGTAGAAGAAATAAAACAGGAACTCACAAAGTTCCTAGAAAAAACGTGAATGAAAACACAACATACCAAAATCTTTGCAACCCAGCAAAAGCAGTGCTGAGAGGACAATTTGTTGCAATAAATGCACACATCCAAAAAGAAGAAAGAACCAAAACTAACACAGCATCTACAACAATTAGAAACAGACCAACAGAGGGAACCTACAGCCACCAAAATAAAATAAATAATAAAGATTAGAGCAGAAATAAAAGACATAGAAAACAGAAAAACTATAGAAAGAATCAACAGGACAAGAAGCTGGTTCTTTGAAAGGATTAACAAAATTGAGAGACCACTGGCAAACCTAACAAAAGAAAAGAGGGAGAAGACACAAATAACACACAATTAGAAACCAAACGAGCGATGTCACAATGGAACCAAAGTAAATCAAAAGGATAATAAGAGAATACTATGAAAAGTTGTACTCCAACAAATTTGAAAAGTTAGAAGAGATAGATACGTTTTTAGAAAACCACGACCTACCTATACTTACAGTGAAGTAGAAAACAAGAACAGACCCATAACAAAAGAAGATAATTGAACAGGTCATAAAAAAACTTACAACCAAATGAAGACCAGGCCCAGATGGCTTCACTGGTGATTGCTACCAAACATTCAGGGAAGAGCTGTCACCAATTCTACTCAAATTATTCCAGATTATAGAGGAGGATTAAAACTACCTAATACATTTTATGAAGCAAGCATAACCCTCATACCAAAACCAGGGAAGGACGTCACTAAGAAAGAAAATTACAGACCAATATCCCTCATGAACACAGATGCAAAAATTCTCAACAAAATCCTAGCCAACAGATTCCAGCATCACATCAAAAAGATAATACATGGTGATCAAGAGGGACTCATATCAGGGATGCAAGGATGATTCAAAATTAGAAAAACAATTAACGTAATCTACCATATAAATAAGAAAAAGGAAAAGAACCACATGATCATAATGATTGATGGAGAAAAGGCATTTGACAAAATCCAACATCCATTACTGATAAAAACACCCAACAAAGTAGGAACTGAAAGGAAATTCCTCAAGATAATTAAGAGTATATATACAAAAACAACAGCCTACATAACTCTCAATGGAGAGAAAATGAAAGCCTTCTCTCTGCAAACAGGACCCAGACAAGAATGCCCTTTATCACCACTCCTATTTAACATTGTACTGGAAGTCTTAGCAAGAACTACATAGCAAGACAGGGAAATTAAAACATCCAAATTGGCAAAGAGGAAGTAAAACTCTCTCTATTTGCAGACGATATGATCTTATACATAGAAAACCCCAAAGACTCAGTAAAAACCTACTAAACCTCATTGGAAGATTCAGCAAAGTGGCAGGATATAAGATCAAGACAAAAAATCAGTTGGATTCCTCTATACCAAAACGACAGCATTGAAAAGGACATTAGGAAAGCAATACCATTTACAATAGCAGCCTAAAGGATGAAATATCTGGAAATAAATGTAACCAGAGAGACAAAGGACTTATACAAAGACAAATACAAAACACTACTACAAGAAACCAAAAAAGACCTACAACAATGGAAGAATGCACTATGCTTCTGTATAGGAAGACTTAACATTGTGAAAATGTCAATACTGCCCAAAGCAATTTACACATATAATGCAATCCCAATCCAGATTCCAACATTCTTCAAGGAGATGGAAAAAACAATTATATGGAAAGGAAAGGATAAGCAAAGTACTGCTTAAGAGGAAGAATAAGGGAGGACTTCTGGCGCTTCCCTGACCAGGCAGCTCAGGTAAGGCAGTCTCGGGGAAAAAGGGTGGAATCGCACATAAGAAACCTCTGTCTAGCAAACAGACGGCCTTTGAACAAACATAAGATCCTATATTTCAACATTCTGAACTCGTTTTTTTTAAAAAAGATCAAATTGCTGAGGAATTACAGGGATTTTGAGCTTTTGCCTGCCTGTATGCGGCTCCCACTTCCACGCCCGTGCCGGCGAGTGCCTCTGCCCCCTGCAGACCTTGGAATGCAGGGCTAGAGCAACCCCACTTAGAAGGTTGTATTTCCAGAGAAAAGGAAGCATAAACTAACAAAGCCGAACAAATAGAGAGGGATATCGGCGCGGATATCAGGAAATTCGGGGTACCCATGATACAGAGAGACTGAGAGAGGCATTTTTTACATCATCAAATATGGAAACTACCTCCCTGCCAGGCCTAGACCAGCCCTCTGCCAAGCCGCCGAGGCCCAGGAATGGCCAAGGCACAGGCCCACCCACTGAGGCCAAGGCCCAGACACTCCCACTGAGGCCAAGGCCTGCCCTGAGGCCCAACCCGCCCACAGACTGGTCACAAGGCCCAGGCCCAACCAAGGCCCAAATCGCATACCTGCCTCACAGCCAAGGCAGTCCAGAGCCCGATTGCCGCCGAGGTACAGGGCCCCCAAGGGCCAACCTGCAGAGTAGCTAGGTCGCTGAGGCCCAGGGCCACGGAGGCCCAACCCGCCGCATAGCCTGGTTGCCAAGACCCAGTGCCCCTGAGACCCAACCCGCCCTCAGGCCCGTCCCCGAGGCACAGGCCCCCCGAGGCCCAATCCGCCCAACCCGCCCGCTGAAGCCCAAGCCACCCGATGCCCAGCTACTGATACCCAAGCCCCCTGAGTCCCAAACTGCCCGCCCAAGGCCCAAACCATCAGCCCGAGGCCCAATCTTCCTGCAGTCCGGTCGCTGCCTCCCAGGCCCCAAGAGGCCGAAATCGCCCGCCCTAGGCTCAACCCACCCACCCGAGGCACAAACGGCCCACCGCCAAGGCCCAGGCCCAGGCCCATCTGAGGCCCTCAAAAAGTTACTCTGAGCTAAGCAATAAGGAGAGTGAAAAGGGAAGACCACATCCTAATCACATCTTCCTGAAGGTAATCAGAAACCATAAAAAATTACCAAAACACATGCTTAATTAATAATTAGGGCCACAGATAAACATTAAACATGTCCAAAAAGCAAAAGCAGATGACCATATCGGCACATGTCCAGAAAAAAGATAAAATATCTGAGACAAATGAACCAGAAGTAGACCTTCTTTCCATGCTGGAAGGAGGGCAAGCCTTGGAGATACCTGAGAAAGAATTCAGAAAAATTATTATA
>NW_006408861.1:162255-208403 GCF_000296735.1 Chrysochloris asiatica | reverse complement strand
AAAAAAAAAATAGAGGAAGAATAAGGTTGGAAACCTCTCATTCCGTGATTTCAAAATTTATTACACGACTACCGTGGTCAAAACAGATTGGTGCTGGTATAATGAAAGATACATTGATCAATGTAACATAATTGAGAATCCAGAAATTAGCCCATCCAAATACAGCCAACTGATTTTTGAAAAAATGCCTAAATATATTGCATGGGGAGGTGATAGTCTCTTCAACAGATGGTGCTGGCAGAACTGGAAAGTGATAAGCAAAAGATTGAAACAAAACTGTTACCTCACACATTATACAAAAATCAAGTAAGCATGGATTAAATACCTAAATGTGAATCCCAGAATTATTAAGGCCATCAATGAAAAAGTAGGGACAAATTCGGGGAATACACAGACTACCAAACATTTTGAAAACTACACAAACAAATAGATGATTGGGACATACTAAAAATTTAAAACTTATGTGCATCAAAAGACTTCACCATAAGAATACAAAGGTAACCCACAGAATGGGAAAAAACTTTTGCAATGACACATAAGACAGGGACAAATTTATAAAATATATAGGAAAACTACAACACCTCTACAAGAAAAAGACAAATGAACCTATTGAAAAATGGACACAGGACATGAACAGACACTTCACCAAGGAGATGATCCGGGCAGCCAACAAACTTATGAAGAAATGTTCATGATCACTAGTCATTAAAGATATGTAAATCACACCAGCAATAGCAGCAAAGATAAAAAAAAGTAGAGGACAATAAATGCTGGTGAGATGTGGAGAGACTGGGATGCTCCTGCATTGCTGGTGGGATTGCAATATGGTCCAACCTCTCTGGAAAGCAATATGGCACTTTCTCATAAGGTTGGAAATAGAAATACCTTGTGATCAAGCAATTCCTCTACTCTGTATTTACCCACAAGATATATGAGTCATAACACAAGCAGATATATGCACACCAATGTTCATAGCAGCACTATTTAAAACAGCAAAAAGATGGAGACAGCCTAAGTGCCCATGAACTGAAGAATGGATAAAGAAACTGTGGCACATCCACACAATGGAACATTATGCTACCTTAAAGAATAACAAGGAAGCTGCAAGCCACGGTATAATATGGATGAACCTTGAGGACATTATGTTGAGTGAAATTAGTCATAAAAGGAGAAATACTGCATAGGACCACTATTGTAAAAGACTAAGAAAAAGAACCCATACTAAAGTCTGGGGGGCTTCTTTGCTGGTACCGAAATGTGGGAGGTGAGGTGAGGGGAAGGAGGGAAAGGTGGAGCACAGGGTAGGGAATAGGCCCAAGATAGTTTGGATGCTGGAGAGGGGGGCAATACACAAGAAGGGGAAGGGGGATGGGAGAACAATTAGGCAGGTTTCCATGGGGTAATTGGGACAGAGGTAAATAATGATGTATGTACAACCTTGGAACAACAGGGCTCTGGGATACAGGGATTGAGGCATAGTTGGAATGAGTAAAAGGGTGAAAACAATGTTAAGATGTTTGGCTTTCTTTTGAATCTTGGTTTCCCTTGCGTACCATTACAAAATAGACACTTAAGGGGGAGAGAAAGGAATAGCCAGAAACATCACCATAGAAAGTTTTAAAGTCCATCTTCAGCCTACAACTGATAGGCATACCTAAAATGAGGCTACAATGTGCCCTGTGAAGGAGGCTTCCCGCGGAGCCTCTGCATTACATAAGATCATAGGTAGAATCCTGAACCCCATCCAGACTCTTCTAAGGTGAGAAATTTCTACTTGAAAGCACAAGCAGACCTGCCTGGAACAGATAGAAGAACAGAAGATACTTCTTGAAAGAAAGACTGACAGGAAAAATAAAAACAATAATGGCAGTCCGACTGACTGACTACTATAAGAACAAGCAAGTTGCTCACTGAGGAGACATCAAGGCAAGTGATCGGGTCCCTTCAGGTCAAACCCCCTTCCAAGACTAAGAATCAAGGGGAATACATGAGCAGACATATGCTCTGACTGGTGACTACATTGGTCACCAATAAGGGGAAGTGAGGGTAAAACCAAAATGAAGCTGTGAACTAAATCTTATCACATTCATTAGACTCCTGTGAACCTGGGTGGAGACCTGGTTGGCCATCACTTTGGCAAGACCTGGGGTCTTCTGGGCCTAGAGTCAGTGGCATAGCCACAGAGGACTAGAGTGGAGAGTGAAGCATCCAGATGATAAGGAGTGAGGGAATATGCACAAGAACACCCACACTTGCAGATAATACCCACCTGACCTGGCTTCAATGGCTGGTTGATCAGAACTCAACTAGAGAAGAAAGAAGAGGAAATAAAAGTAATCTGATACAATTTGATGAAATTGACCTACACCTATGGATTCAGTAGCTCAAAAGAGGGAACAAATCATTCCCACCCCCTTGATACACAGGGTAGACAGGGATGGACAACTTGGACATTGGCCACTCAAAATGGGGGGACTACAAAGGCAAGAAACAACTGGCTTACAAGCTTTCAAGAGGGATCCTAGATCCAGAGGATGCCGAGGAATGTAGAATCTCTACTGAGTAGTATTCAATCTGTCTGGGTGGGGCTGATGAAAAGAGATGGGGATAGCACTCATGTGGCACAATATTGAATTGCTCATGTGGCACAATAGTGAATAATAGCTATCAGGACTGACTGTGAGGGTTGGAAATGTAAAGGTGGACATTTTGTAGCAAAAGGAGGGGAGTGATTGCTTTGCAGTCCAGGAGCAGAGGTCCCTGGGACCATCAGGGAGGAGAGTGGAGTGCAGGACCCTACGCAGAGAAACAGTGACACCAGAGATGGAGGCAGAGACGATGACGTGGAGAGATGGAGCAGCTGGGGACTCCAGATCCAGAGAGGGAGAGGGGCTTATGCTGATGACTGAGGGGCAAACTTGTGGAGTATACCCTTTGGTTGGCTGATGAAACATGGAGGCAATTGTAACCATGGCAATGAAACAATATACGATAGAATGGATGTAAAACTAATGTTCTCCCACGTAAACTATCACATAATTCACAATAAAACATTGAAGAAAAAAAAAAAAAACATCAACATACATTCATCTAATTATTGAGGTCACAGTTAATGATTGAAGATGCCCAAGGAACAGCTGACCATATCAGCACATGTCCCAGAAACAAGACAGAGTGACTGGGACAAATGAGCAGGAAATACACCTAGACATCACATTGTAAGGAGGGCAGGCTTTGGAAATGCCTGAGAAGGAATTCAGGAAAATATTGAAGTACATCCAAATGCTTCACAGAGGCTTTGAGAAAAATAAGGAAGAAAGTTAGGAGAATGTTACAGGAACAATCTAATAAGATAGATACAACATTGGAAATAATTCAAAACCTGCAATAAGAGGTCCAAATGATTACTAATAAAATATCAGAAATAGACAATACATTGAAAGGGCAAACGGGTAGAATTGAAGAGATGGAAGCCAGAAGCAGCAAACTGGAAGACAAATCTCTCAATACTGCTAAGTAACAAGAGCAAGCAGAAAAAGGGTTTAAAAAATATGAAGAAAGTCTAAGATTCATGTTGGAACACATGAAGAGAAATAACTTAAGAATTTTTGGCATTCTGGAACAGGAAGAATCACACAAGTTCACAGAGGAGATAATTGAAGAACTTCTGGAAGAAAATTTCCCTAACATTCTGAAAATGGAAAGATAAGCATTCAAGAAGCTGAATGAGCCACAGGAAGGATACACCCCAACAGAAAATCACCAAGACACATCATAATCAAGCTCTCCAAAATCAAAGATAAGGAGAGAATCCTGAAAGCAGCTAGGGAAAAGAGAAGTGTTACTTAAAAAGGCAAGCAAATCAGATTAAGCTGTGATCTCTCAGCAGAAACCATACAGGCAAGAAGGCATGGGAAGACCTATATAAAACCCTGAAAGAAATAAAACTGCCAACCAAGAATCGTTGACCCAGCAAAGCTGTCAATCAAATACGATAGTGTGATAAAAGCATTCCAGCATAAACAGAAGCTAAGGAATTTTGTCAAAGCCAACCCCACGCTTCAAAACATCCTAAAGGGAGTTGATTGGACTGACAACCAACAAGAACAGACAAGCTGAGATTGATATGTGTGGCAGCACCACCCAGAATTCAATAGACAAATGGAAGAGAACAGAACTATAAGATGAATTCAGAGGATCTGGGAAGTCAGTCTATGACCAAAACAATTACAATGTGAAAGAAGGTAAAAACATAAGAACAGAGATCCAGGTGGTGAGGAGGTCAGGTAGATTATGGGATAAAATAGACTGTTTAAATGGAGAAAAAAGTTAATAGAACATAAGGTAACTTCAAAGGAAATTAGTACTTCACAACATACCAAGAAAGTGAAAATCCAAGAGGACATGGACACATTCAACTATGAAGAAACTCACAAAAAGAACACAAAAACCAGGAACTCAGCACAGGAAGCCATGTAGAACAAAGAAACCAAAAAACACACAAAAATACCCAACATAATGACAATAATTAATTCTTGCTTATAGATAATTACACCGAATGTCAACAGATTAAACGCACCAGTTAAGAGATGGAGAGTGGCAGAATGGATAAGAAAACAAGATCCTTCAATACGTTGTCTGCAAGAGACACAACTTACACACAAAGACAAAAACTCACTAAAAATTAAAGGATGAAAAAAATATATACCAAGTTAATTGCAATAAAAATGAGCAGGAGTGGCGATACTACTCTCTGATAAAATAAACTTTAAGGCAAAAACCAGCATAATAGATAAAAATGGACATTATTTAATGACTAAAGGGTCACTTGAACACGATGACATAACCATAATAAATATCAGTTAAAGAGTTCCAAAATATATAAAGCAAACTCTAATAGATTTCAAAAAGGAAACATACAAATCTACAATAATAGTGAGAGATTTTAATACACTACTTTCAAAAATGGATAGAACAACCAGAAAGAAACTCAACAACAAAAAAAAAAAAACAGAGGAACTAAGTAACACAATCAGCCAACTTGGCTTCATAGATGTATACAGAGTATTCAACCGAGCACAATACACATTCTTTGCCATTGTACATGGAACATTCTCCAGAATAGACGTGTGTTAGGCCACAAAACAAGCCTCCATAAATTTACAAACTTCAAAATACTACAAAGCATCTTCTCAAACCACAATGCTATAAAATTAGAAATCAACAATAACAAGACCAAAGAAATAAAGTTAAATACATGGAAATTGAATAACACCCTGCTTAAAAGCTACTGGGTAGTAGAAGAAATAAAATGTGAATTCACAAAGTTCCTAGAAACAAATGAGACTGAAAAGACAACATACCAAAATCTGTGAAACACAGCAAAAGCAGGGCAGAGAGGACAGTTTATTGCAATAAATGCACACATCTGAAAGGAATAAAGAACATAAATTGCCACATTAATATAACAGCTCCAACAACTAGAAATAGACAAACGAAGTAAACCTACAGTCAACAGAAGAAAGGAAATAATAAAGATTACAGCAGAAGTAAATTAGATAGAAAACAGAAAAACTATATAAAGAATCAACAGGACAAGAAGCTGGTTCTTTGAAAGAATTAATAAAATCGACAAACCATTGGCAAACCTAACAAAAGATAAGAGAGAGAAGACACAAATAAGCATGAGCAGTATATGGGACCATATCCAAAGAAGCAGCAACACCAGAGATGGAGGCAGAGATGAGGACATAGAAAGAGGGAGCAGCTTCGGACTCTGAACTCATGGGAAGAGAGGGATTAGGTCCTGGCGGCCATGAAGCAGGCTTGCAGAATGTATCCTTTGATTGATTAAATTATTATATATTCCTGAGTTTTTTGTGTACATCCCCCACCCCCAAAAGGAAAAAACAAAAACAAAAACAGAGGGAATGGAAGCAAATACCGTTGAATGATGATGCACAGAGGAGATTGTAATCATTGCAATGAAACGATGGTGTAAAGCCAATGTTCTCCCATGTAAACTATCACTTGGTTCACAATAAAATCTTAAAAAAAAAAAAAAAAAATCTGAATCTGAAACCCAAGAATCTACTGTTTCAATTACCTTTCTTTGGGTTTTCATAGTTTTTCTCATTGAGTAAGGATGGGGTATTATGATGAAACTGACATAGATGAAATTTACTAGGTGCTTTACATGAATTTTTTTTTTTTTTAATCTTCATAATATTCCTGGGAGGGTAGGTACTATTATTCTTGTGTTACAGAGATAGAGACTGGAACAGTGATTAATTTCTTTCCCAAAGCTCTACAGCAGGTGTGTAGTGAAATTGAGATTTGAATCTAGGTCTGCTTTGAATCAGAATCAACTGTATAGTTGTGGGTTTACCCCACAGAGTATATGGAGCTAGTCTTGGCAACTGTGAATGTTGCATCTATTCTGTTAGGATGGTCACAGTGATCCATATGCAAACTCTTGTCTTAGTTCTCCGAACATTAGTTCATGACTGCAAGTATGAGAACTTGTACTTTGATCACAAGACCTGTAAAAAGAAGGCAAATGTAAGATATATTGATGCTGACAACATGGAAGCTTCAAGAAATGTATGGTGCCCAGAGAATCCTTCAATAACAAAAGTCAAGGCTTGAATTTTTTCCTTCAGTTCCCCCAGCTTGAGAAATGCTGAGTGTGTTCTTCCCTTTTGGTTTTCTGACTCCATATCTTTGTACATTTCGTTGTAATATTTGACTTTGTCATCTTGAGCTGACCTTTGAAATTTTCTGTTCAGCTCTTGTACCTCCTCATTTCTTCCATTTGCTTTAGTATCTCTACACTGGAGAGCAAGTTTCAGAGTCTCTTCTTACATCCATTTTGATCTTTTCCTTCTTTCTTGTCTTCTCAAAGACTTTTTGCTTTCTTCCTAAATGATGATGCTCTTGATGTCATCCCACAACTCTTCTGGTCTTTGGTTTTAGTGTTTAGTGTATCAAATCTATTCTTCAGATGATCTCTAAATTCTTGTGGACTTGTTCTCATTTTCTTCAGCTTCAGTCTGAAATTGCATATGAGCAATTAATGGTCTGTTTGACAGTCTGCCCCTGGTCTTGTTTTGACTGATGATATGGAGCTCTCTTTTTCCACAAATGTAGTCAATTTGATTTCTATGTATTCCATCTGGTGAGGTCCAGATGTATAATCATCTCTTATGTGGTCTAAGAAGGTACTTGAAATGAACAAATCATTGGTTTTGCAGAATTCTATCATGCTATCTCCAGCACCAAGACTCTATTTTCCAATTACTGATCCTTCCTCTTAGTTTCCAACCTTTGCATTCCAATCAACAGTAATTGATTGGAAGAAGGAGAAATGAACTACTTTAGAATATTTAGTCACTGAAAACCTTATGAATAGCAGAAACCCAAATCTGATTCATTATGAATCAGAATTGACAGAACAGCACTTAATAATAATGACATCTACATAAATGATGCTCTATAACTTGTAGGGTGTTATACAAATATGAGGGAATAATTTATTTATTTCATTTCATACTTTCAGAGACCTGCTGGGACATTGAAGTAGCCCCACCACATCTATTTCTGGGGCTTGCACAAGAACAGGGTTTGTGTGTGCTTTCTGGAAACAAGAAGTTCAAGGAAGCATAGAGAAAAAAATAACAATCAAACCCACTCCCGTCAAGTTAGATTTTACTCAAAGGGTTGTGTTGGGTTTCCGAAGCTTTAAATCTTTATGGGAGTAAACAGCTTCATCTTTTTCCCACTGAGTAGCTGATGGGTTTGAACAGCTGCCCTTGAAGTTAGCAGTCCAGTGCTTACCCTACAATGCCACCATCAAGAGAACTGCTGTTTAAAAGTGAGATCTTCAAAGGTGCCACAGAAGAATCCATGCGGCCCATCGCACCTCTGCACTTGGTATCTTCTCATCGCTGTGCTTTCTTGAAATATCCTCTAGGAACTTGGGTGTTGAGATGTCTCCAGGGGAAGGACTGGTCTCTGTCCAGAGAAAGGAGATAAGGGTTATAGTCAGTATTAGGTGATAAGCTTAGAGTTTTTCTGCTTGAGAAGTTGCTTCCTGCCCCTGCAGTGTGAGAGTAGAATCTGGGCAGCCCTGGACAAGGCTGATTATGATGGGAATTTGAGGTGGGAGAGGGCAACTCTTCTAACTTGGAGAATCTTTGTTTGTGACATGATACCAAATCATACCCCTTTAGCACTGCTGGGTTGATCTTAAGAGACAAAAAGAAGTATCTGCCTAAGATTTACCTGGTTATCTGCTTAGATCATTGGATAAACCATAATTTGAACAATCTTAGTTCTTTTGACTCTTTTAAGAAAATATATGATCATTCCTGAATGCAACAATTTTGGAGCCTGGGTTGGGGGAATTGCCCTGAGAAAAACACTCCATTTGCTCATCACCTTATTAGATTTCATGTGATGTTTTTCCTTTGTTGGTGAGGTCCTGGCTGACTCCAGGTCTCCTGTGATGAGCCATGGTCACACCCAGAATAGGGCAGTCTTCCTGCCAAGACATCAACTCATTATCGACATCTTGCTGCCAAGGTCCCTTTAAATAGTTCATTCCCATAATTTCTTTTAAAACCCATTTCACAGATCAAGTAACTCAACACTTCTGAGAGAAATACAAGATGAGCACCCCGTCAGTTTGGCAGTTTAGGGATTGTACTTCTCTCGTTTTGATGTTCACAAGAAAAGGCTTCAGAGAAATTTGAAAACTGTCAAATGCACCCTATTGACCTTTTCAAAAGTAGTCTCAAGTCTCTTTCACTTTCAGCCTCAGAACCATGCTCAACACCTCCTTTGTGCAGTTTACAGAAAGTGAAGAACAGTTTGGCAAGCAAGAGAAGTTCAACTTCCTAATAGCATCTGCTGCATTGAGTAATGTTTCTTTTGAGCTGTCTATCAACACCTGAAATACAGTTTTTCTGAAGCCTAAAACACTTAAGGCTGGCCATAATTTGGATGCTTAAAAATTTATATATATATATATAGTTGTTGTTAAGTGCTGTTGAGTCAGTTTAAATCCATAGTGACCCTGTATAGGGTTTCCAAGCAGCAGCTGGTGATTTTGAACAGCCGACCTTATTATTCAAACAGACTTTGCAATCCAGCGCATTAACCCACAGCACCACCCACACACATATGGACTCCTGGTGTGGCACTGTATGATCATCAACACTGGACTAGTGAACCACAAGATTGGCAGTTCAAGCCCACCAGATACTCTTTGTAAACCCTATATATGAGTCACTGGTACTTAACAACAACAATATATATACACATATGTTGTTAGGTGCCATTGAGTCAGTTTCAACTCATAGTGACCCTGTATAAGGTTTCTAAGGAGTGGCTGGTGAGTTTAAACTGCCAACCTTGTTGTCCTGTGCATTATCCTGCAGCACCACACGAGGAGTCCATACAATAAGAACCACAAGGTCCACAGTTCTAGCCCACTAACTGCTTGATGAGGCATTCTGCTTAAAGAGTCAAAAAGCCTCGGAAACCCTGCACAGGGTATTTATGAGTCAAAACGGACTCAAAGGCCCTTAAGAACAACTATATATACGTATATGGAGTCCTGGAGTAATGCTGTGGGTTAATGCGCTGGACTGCAAGGTCTGTTTGAACAACAAGGTTGGTGGTTCAAGCTCACCAGCTGCTCTTTAGAAACCCTATACAGGGTCGCTGAGTCCGAACCAACTTGGAGGCACTTAACAACAATATATGTATATACAATAAAAAATAGCAGATCACATATGACTTGGTGAAAAGAAATTCTAATTATTAAAGAGTTGTGATATCTATATTATAAATACCTACCAGTGGATCTGTTATATGCTTGCTTAACACCAATCTTACTCTGCATGTAACTGAAAACTTACTTTCTTTTTCTCTGGTATTTATGGAAATGTACTTGTATAATGTGATTTTTATTTTTTTTAAAGTGACTTCTGCTACTCATCTGTCAGTTTGTCATACTGCTGTGCTGACTGTGAACTGTTTCTATGCAAGTACAAGTTGAAACTAATTAAAAAAATGTCTATGGGAACCAAAATACCACCTGGGTATGTTGTTATTGTTAAATGTTTTTGAGTTGGCTCTGACTCATGAGACCCTGTATAGGGTTTCCAAGGAGCCATTGGTAGATTTGAACTGCCAACCTTATGGTTAGCAGTCCAGTGATTATCCTACAGTGCCATACCAGGATTCTATACCTTGAGGATACTTCACCTGAATTTAGAGATCATCTCAATCATAGCACTGACTCATTAACACTAAGGACTGAAGACCAGAGACGTTGTAGGGTGACATCAAGGACATCATACATGAAGAAAGCAAAAGGTCATTTAAAAGGTCAGAAAGAAAGAAAAGAACAACATAGATGTCAAAAGAGACTGAAATATGCTCTTGAACATAGAATAAGTAACTAAAGCAAATGAAAGAAATGTTCTAGTAAAAGAGCTGAACTGAAGATTTCTTAAGGCAGCTTGTGAAGACAAAGTAAAGTATTATGTGCAAAGGCTTTGACTTAGAAAACCAAAGAGGAAGAACATACTTGACATTTCTCAAGCTGAAGAAAAAATTCAAGCCTTAAGTTGAAATACTGATGGATTCTATGAGCAAAATATTGAATGACACAGAAAGCAATGAAAGAAGAAGGAAGGAATACAAAAAGTCACTGTACCACAGATGATTGGTTGACATAGCATATAATCAAGAATTAATGGTACTGAAGAAAGAAGTTCAAGCTGCATTGAAGGCATTGGCAAAAAACAAGTCTCCAAGAATTGATGGAATACTAACTGAGATATTTCAACAAATAGATACAATGCTGGGAGTGCTCACTAATCTATGCCAAGAAATTTGGAAGACAACTGTTATGTGAAAATTCTGGGACTGAATAATAAAAGCAAATTGATAATGAGAGATCAAAACTCTCCAGAGTTGCAAAGTGAAGTGAATAAGTTCATTGGGGTACACTTAAAGAAAAGGTAACTCTTGGGCAATGAGAGAGCAGAACACACTCAAATTTTCAAAGCAGAGTGGAGATAAAGATAAGTTTTTATAGGTAGACAGGACAAAGCTGGCAACATGCCAAGTTACATAACATATCAGGTTATAGAACAGGGAAGACAATGTGCATATATGATACTTTTTATTTTTTAAGTGCCAGTAGGATACTAGTCCAGATGATCTCTGGACTCATCTGCTCACATGAAAGTACAGAAAGGGGACAAAGATATTTACCAGTTTTGGTATTTTTCCCACACATCAACTACCTGGTCCACTGACTGGAAAAGATACAAATTTGTGTTTATTCCAGAGTGTATATATCTATCAGGTCTAGTTGGTTGTGTTCTTTAGATCTTTTGTATCTTTGCAGAGTTTCTTACTAGTTCTGCCCTTGATCAGAGGCTTTCTGCTCCCATAAAGATTTATACCCTTGGAAACCCTGTACAGGGTCGCTATGAATTGGAACAGATTCCACAGCACATAACAACAACAACAACTATTATTGTGAAAGAATACAATCCTGCCATACACCTTTCGTAATTTTAAACCATTCAGTGTTCCCATGTTCTGTTCGAACAACTGCCTCTTGGTCCAGGTACAGATTACTCATGAGCACAATTAAGTGTTCAGGAATACTCATACTTCACAATGTTGTCCATAACTTGTCATGATCCACACAATTGAAAGCCTTTGTGTAGTCAGTAAAGCACAGGTAAACATCTTTCTGGTATTCTCTGCTTTCAGCCAAGATCCATTGGACATCATCAATGATATCCCTCATTCCACGTCCTCTTCTGAATCTGGCTTGAACCTCTGGAAGTTCTCTGTCAATGTATGCTTGCAGCCATTTCTGCATTACCTTTAATAAAATTTTACTAGCATGGATATCAAAGATATTGTCCAATGATTTCTGCATTCCATTGGGTCACCTCTCTTTGGAATGGGCACAAATATGGATCTCTTCCAATCAGTTGGCCAAATAGTTGACTTCCAAATTTCTTGACATAGATGAGTGAGTGCCTCCTGTGCTGCCTCACTTTCTTGAAAGATTTCAATTTTTATTCCATCAATTCCTGGTGTCTTGTTCTTTGCCAAATTCCTTCAATGCAACTTGGACTTCTTCCTTCAGTGTCATTGGCTCTTGATTATATGTTACCTCTTGAAACTGCTGAACATGAACCATTTCCTTTTGGTACAGTGACTCTGTGTATTCCTTCCATCTTCTTTTGATGCTTTCTGCATCATTCATTAATTTGCCCAGAGAATCCTTCAATAATAAAAAGTTAAGCCTTGAATTTTTTCTATAGTTCCCTCAGCTTGATAAATGCTGAGCATATTCTTCCTTTTTGGATTTCTGACTCCATATCTTTAAGGTTTGATTTTTTCTATAGTTTCCCCAGCTTAATAATACTTAGCATGTTCTTTCTTTTTTGTTTTCTGACTCCAGATCTTTGCATATTTTGTTGTAATTTTTGGCTTTATCTTCTTGAGCTGATCTTTGGAATTTTCTGCTCAGCTCTTGGACCTTCTTATTTCTTCCATTTGCTTTAGCATTTCTACGCTGAAGAGCAAGTTTCAGTGTCTCTTCTGACATCCATTTTGACCTTTTCCTTCTTTCTTGTCTTCTCAATGACTTTTTACTTTCTTCCTGTATGATGTTCTTGATATCATCCCACAACTCTTCTGGTCTTTGGTCTTTAGTGTTTAATGTGTCAAATCTATTCTTCAGATGACCTCTAAATTCAGGTGGGGCATATTGAAAGTCATATTTTGGCTCTTGTGGACTTGTTTTCATTTTCATCAGCTTCAGTCTGAAATTGCATATGAGCAATTGATGGTCTGTTCCTCTATCTGCCCCTGGCTTTGTTTTCACTGATGATATGGAGTTTTTCCACCATCTCTTTCCACAGATGTAGTCAATTTGATTTCTGTGTATTCCATCTGGTGAGGTCCATGTGTATAATCGTCTCTTACATGGTCTAAAGAAGGTATTTGAAATGAACAAACCATTGATTTTGCAGAATTCTATCATGCGATCTCCAGCATCATTTCTATCACCAAGGACATATTTTCGAAATACTGATCCTTCCTCTTTGTTTCCATCCTTTGCATTCCAATCACAAGTGATTATTCATATGTCTTGATTGCATGTTTGATCAATTTCAGATTGAAGAAGTTGGTAGAATTCTTCTATTTCATCATCACTTGCTTTAGTAGCTGATGCATATATTTGAATAACAGTGGTATAACTGGTTGTCTGTAGATGCATGGATATTATCCTATCACAGACAGCATTGAACCTCATGACAGATCTCAATTCGTTCTTTTTGAACAATGAATTCAACACCATTCTTCTTCAATTTGTCATTCCTGGCATAGTAAACCAGGTGGTTGTTAAATTCAAAATGGCCAATACCAGTCCATTTCAGGTCACTAATGCCTAAGATACTAATTTTTATGTATTCCATTTCATTTTTGACAATTTGCAATTTTCCTAGATTCATACTTTGTACATTCCATCTTCTGATTATTAATGGATATTTACAGCTGTTTCTCTTCATTTTGAGTTGTGTCTCATCAGCAAATAGAAGTCCCAAGGGCTTTACTCCCATGGGCTTTGCTCCAGTCATGTCATCACCTTCCATATACAATATTGCATTTCTAAAAAAAAAAAAAAAAAAGGAGGCAGCCCTTCCCCAGTCGCATTTTGAGTGCCTTCCAACCTGTGGCATTCATTTTCCAGCACTATACCTGAAAGTGTTTCTCTGTTATTTATAAGGTTTTCAGTGACTAAATATTCAGAAGTCGTTCATCACTCCTTCTTCCTAGACTGTCTTTGTCTGAAAGCTCATCTGAAACTTGTCCACATTGGTGACCCTGCTGGTATTTAAAATACCTGTGGCATAACTTCCAGAATCACAGCAACTCACACGCCACCACAGTATGACAAACTGACAGAGGAGGTTGGCATGAGGATTGGTGGAAGACTCATTAAGAAACCACAGCCTTCTGTATGGATTGCATCTTCATGTAAAAAAAAAAAATCCTCACCATTTGGACCAATAAACAACTTTTGTTCACTGGGTGGTTGTACAGGGTAAGGGAGGAATCACACCTCTCTGGTCACTGATCATGGTTGTGGGTGCCAGTGTAGTCCTGAGTGAGCTGAGCAATATCTGGTTGATACCCCAATGGAAACACTGCTTGCAATTATCCACAATGGCCATGCTGTCCTTGGTGGAAGTTCACTGCTCCATATGTCATCTTATTCACTATTTTCATTCAGTCTCTTCCACTAATCTGTATTTAATCTACTACTTTAGCCTTTCCTTTGAAGGTCTGGATTCCATGATTGTCATCTGTATTCTTTTCTGGGTCTTTGTTGTAGCGGGTCTGGATAGTATACCTGCTTAATCTGCCATCTTGAATCCTCCAAGTTTACTACTTTTGTTATATGTCATCCAAAGAATCAGCCATTGAAAACCCTATGAAGCACAGTTCTATGCTGTGGATTTGCTATGAGTTAGAATCAACTCTATAGCAACTGGTTTTTGTTTTTCTGTTTTTGGTGTGAGTATGAGAGTGTACTATCTTTGTGGTCCAAAACATGCATATTCAGTATCTAGATTGTAAACTACAGCATTATGAAATAGACCTGATATACTTCACATCAAAAGAGACTATAGGAAAGTAAAAGTAAAATGCAGTAGAAGAGAGGGTTCACACACAAAGCAAACTCATGTGAAAATACAACTTCTGTAAAAAGAAGTTCGAATGGGTTTCCCTATTTTACTCAGTGGCTTTTAAACTGTCATTAATCACGTACATATTTAGAAGCCAAAATTATGCTTAGTTATTTCTGAAGTACATGATTTTTAATTTGTCTGATTCTTCAACATTTTTGCTATGAGAGTTATGTCACAAAGTTAATCATTCCCAGGATGCTTGCTTTCAGGGTAACGAGACATTTCTTGTGCAAGCACAGCATTGCATAACATGTCCTAAGCTTGTGTTGTGGGCTCAGGGTACAAGGCTGCATCTACAAGCCAGTTTATATGCAGTGTGTAAACTTACTGAAGCAGAACAGGAACCATGTGACACATACTACTTGCCAACACTCATATATTGCCAATAATTAAGTGGGATGATACAAAGAAATAGAAATTTCACTTCCCTTAGAGTTCTAGCAAGAAGACACTTTGGAATCCTTGGCTTCTGGCACAGTGTTATGGATGGTTTGGATCTAATACTCCTGATCATTGTAAAAGCTATATATTAAAGCTAAAATAAAATATTTTGCTCAAGTGGTTCCTGGAATTTGGGTTAAAAACAATAGACATTATTTTATACATGTCGTCGTTGTTATTAAGTGCTGTCAAGTCACTTCCGACCCATAGTGACCCATAGGGTTTCCAAGGAGCAACTGGTGAATTTGAACCACCAACCCTGTGGCTCAAACCAATTTTGCAGTCTAGTGCTTTAACTTACAGTGCCACACCAGGACTCCATTTTATTTACAGAAAAGGCAAAAGCAAAGGTCAAAGACACTAGGAGCCAAAGATGTACACAAAATAAATCAAATCTCAATTCATCATATTTGATGTTCTTGAGCAATAAACTTGCAAGAAGTCCTAACTTAATCTTGCCAGTATTATCCAAACAGACCAATTGTGAAATACTTAAGACAAATATGCTGTAATTATTGCATGAATAAAAAACTTGTGTAGCACAAACTGTTTTTGTAACTCAATACAAACTCTAGTGGAGACAATTGGTAATTACAGTACAACAGTGAATACTATGTTTGAGAAGCTCCAGGGCAAGCCATGCCGTAAGTGTGATGACCAGCTACCATTTTCTGATACTCATGGGCCATTTACTTCCAAAGTGGTCTCATTGTGGAAGGCTGATTTCAATGAGTTTTCTTCAATCAAACCTTAATTTAAAAATTCTTTTGTGTCTTAACCAAGGGACAGTTACACATTCAAATAATTAACTAGAACATTTCTGGTTCCCTAGCATAGTCAGTGATTGAGAAATTGAAGAATCCTATCTATGTTTTTAGTCTGAAATTGATCTAACCTTCAATCAAGATGTATTGATAATTGCTGGTGATTGGAATGCAAAATTTGGAAACATAGAGGAAGGATCAGTAGTTAGAAAATATATCCTTGGTGATAGAAATGATACTAGAGATCCCATGATAGAATTTTGCAAAACCAATAATTTCTCCATTACAAATGCCTTTTTAAACAGCATAAATGGTGACTATATATGTGAACCTCTTCAGATGGAACATACCAGAGTCAAATCAATTATATCTGTGGAAATAAATGATGGAGAAGCTAAATATTAAAAGTCAAAACAATGCTAGGAGTTGATTGTGGAACAACCATCAGTTGCTCATATGCAAATTCAAGTTGAAGCTGAAGAAAATAAAACAAGACTACAAGAGTTAAAATATGACCAAAATATCACCTGAATTTACAGACCATCTCAAAAACAGATTTGATACACTAGACACTAGTGACTTAAGACCAGAGGAGTTGAGGTATGACATCAAGACCATCAGACTGGAAGAAAGCAAAAGGTCATTAAAAAGACAAGAAAGGTTGGAGGCAGCAAGATGGCAGAGTAGGCAGAAAGGCTGTATGGATACTGTACAACAAAGATATAGAAAACCAAATGAAAAAGATGCAGATAATAGTCCTGGAGCCCTGAGCTTCAGATGAAGGGATAGAGCAGTAGACTTAATGCTTTCTAAGAGAGGAAGCTGAACAGATGAAGCAAAAATAGAAGACAGACTGGTGACCTGTGCCAGCCCTATCAGATATAGTGCAGCCATCATAAGCTTTATAAAAGCTTCAGAGACAAAAAACAAAAAACAAAACAAAACAAAAATATTGGCATTGTAGAAACACTGTTGTTAAGTACTATGAGTCAGTTCCAACTCATAACGACCCTGTATAGTGTTTCTGAGGAGCAGTTGGTGGGTTTGAACTGCTGACCTTGGGGTTCATAGTCCAGTGCTGATTCTACAGAACCACACCAGAAACATACCAGTGGTTAAAGATGTGATTCTTTTCTTCTTCCCTCCTCACCTCCTCTCCACCCAGGAGCCAGAGGTGGAGCTGACCCCCACTCATGTATATCCCCATGTAAGTTTCTGTTTTCCCAGTGGTTGATGCAGTTGTGAACCCCATTAAAGAAGGGGGGAGCTATCCACACTAACCACGTTGGGGCAGGCTCTGGCCAGCCGTGGACTAGCCTTCATTAGGAGAAGCAGCTGAACAGATGTGTGTTGGGGCATGTGGTGGCAATGAAAGGAGACTGGTGATCTGTGCCAGCTAGCCAGGTGGGGTAGAGCCATCTCAAACTTAAGCAGATGACTTTGAAAAAGGATGGCAGGTGGGTACAGAGGCATACTGCTTATTGGCAGAGAGAAGGGTGAGGAATTTTTTCATCTACCCCACATTACCGTGGTGACCAGAGGTCACCACCTGCATACACTCCCAGAGAAGCTCCTGCTCTCTGGGTGGTCAAAGATGTGTCAAAGGGAGTGGGGAACTAGAAGCACAAACCCCAGCACCTGCAATTAGGTGTGGCCTGCTCCAGACCTGCTGGTTCTGGCAAAGCCCTGGACTAGCAGGAACTCTCACCCTCTGTTACCTTCTGGAATGGAATACCTTGATGCCCAGTTGCTTTGGGGTCTACACAAACTACTCCCAGATTGGGTGCCAAGACAATATCTTGCTCTACAGAAACTCCATCAAGGGTTGAGAGTATTACTGTGTCATCACTTGCCCACCTACAACATCAGGCCCTTGGCATAAGACCCCGGAATTTTCTTCTCCCTGGTCTAGCACCTGCCTTGTTTCATTATTTTTGTTTGTTTATTCTTTCTTCCTCTCCTTTGCTTCCTATCCTTTCTGTCTCTGCTTTCATTTCTTCTTCTTCTTTTTCTGCTACTTCTCACTATTGCTCCTTTCTCTTTGGTTTTTTTCACTACTCTCTAGCCTCTTTCCCTTTTACTCATTCCTATCCCTAATTATAAGGAGCTCTGGTAGCGTAGTGGTTACGAATTGGGCTGCAAACTGCAACATCAGTAGTTCGAAACTACCAGCTGCTTTGTGGGAGAAAGATGTGGCTTTCTGCTTTTGTAAGGTTTACAGCCTCAGAAACCCTGTTCAGGGTTGCTATGAGTCGGAACCGACTTGACGGCACTTAACAACAACAACATCCCTAACTATGTTTAGTTTTTTTTTTTTCTCTCTTTTTAAATTTACCATGTCTTTTTCCTCTCTGGCTTTTAAATTCATTTTCTAGCTGTTGACTACCTTTTTCTCTACTATTTTCTTTTTTCATTGTTGTTTGTTTGTTTCCCTTCTCTTTTGTGTGTGTATTTTCTCTTTTTGCCTCATCTGTCAAGAGACAGCAACTATGTGTATACAGCCCAGACACAACCATACCTTTTACAACCCCATCCGTTGGGATTATAGCCAGTGACAGCTGCTATACACCAGAGCCATGACAACAACCAACATCAGCCAAATTCACCCTAAACTGAACAGCACAAACAATGACCAGAGAATGATGCACAAGCTCATCCCATAATCTGACCCATGAGGAGACTGTGAGTGCCTAAGAATACAGGAATATACAATCATCAACTTAATACAAATACAGCAACACTACAATGTCTAGAAGACATCAGAAAATTTTTGTTCACACAATGAAACAAGACAGAGTGGCTCAAACAAGTGACCAAGAGACAGAGCTAGAAAACATATTTGAGGGTAACAAAAGCATTGGAGTTGCCTGGAAAGACTTCAAGAGAGTGATATTTAGGCACCAGCAAATGAATGACAGAAAGGTGGGTGAAAACAAGGAAGAACTCTGGAAAATACCACAAGAGAAACCAACAAAATAGGTAAAAGATTGGGTACAATACAAAACCTGCAAAAGGAAACCCAGAAGATGTATATTAAGATTGTTAAAAAAAATGGGCACTATATTGAAAGGACAAAAGAGTAGGTTTGAATTAATGGAAGCCTGAAATAGTGAGCTTGAAGATAAATCTCTCAATACTAGTAAGCTAGGAGAACAATCAGCAAAAAGAATTAAAAAATCTGAAGAAAGTCTAAGATTCATGTAGAACAACTTGAAGAGGAATAATTTATGGGTAATGGAAATTTCAGAAACAATGATAAGCACAGAAAAGATAGTTGAACAGTTGCTAGAAGGAAATTTCCCTAAAATCATAAAATATGAGAAGATAAGCATTTAAGAAGCTGAAAGAACACTGAACAGGATAGACTCCCAAGGAAAATCACCAAGACAAAGCATAATCAAATTCTCCAAAATCAAAGTCAAAGAAAGACTCCTGAGAATAGCTTGGGAAAAATTAAAAGTTACCTACAAAAGAAAACCAATAAGATTAAGCTCTGATTTCTCAGCAGAAACTATGTAGGCAAGAAGTCAATGGGGAGACATACACAAAACTCTGAAAGAAAAAAATTGTCAACCAAGAACTATATACCTAGCAAAACTGTCCCTCAAATATGCCAGCAAAATGAAAACATTTCCAGATAAGCAGATGTTAAAGGAATTTGTAATGACCAGATAAACTTAAAAAATATACATATTAAAATGACTTCAGGCTGAGAACCAACAACAGCTGACAACAACCTGAAATTGACATACATGGCAACATTACCCAGAATACAACCCAGATATAGAAATATCCAAAGTAAAACAAACCTACAAAACTGAAAATGGGGAATCAGAGATATCAATTTATAATGAAGACAACTATGAAGCAAAAAGAGAGAAAAGTGTAGTTACAGAACTTCTAAATGGTGAGGAGTCAAGTAGATTTCAAGACAAAATAAACTGTTATAAACATGGCAAAAAATTTATAAATTATAAATAAAATAAAATAAAAATTAATAAAATAAAAGAAAATTAATATATCTTCACATCAAATCAAGAAAAGGGAAAACCATGAGGATTTAGTAAACATTACAATAGCAATGAAGAAATTGACAAGAAAATGCACAAACAAAATGAAGTCATTACAGACAATTATGAGGAACAAAGAAACCAGCAGTACCACAAAAAAGCATACACTAAAATTACTGTAACCAATTCATACCCATCAACCATTACACTGAACATCAGTGGATTAGAAGCACCAGTCAAGAAACAGAGAATAGCAGAATAGATAAGAAAATAGAATTTTTCAATATGCTGTCTACAAGAGACACATCTGACAAAAACAGATTAAAAATCAAAGGATAGAAAAAATGTATTATGCTAACAGAACTATAAAATGAGCAGGACCATAGGATATTAAAAAGGCAGTGTTTGCCCAGGACTATTGGTGTGGTACTGTAGGATAAGAGCTGGGCTGCCAACCACAAAGTCAGCAGTTCAAACCCACCAGCTGCTACTCGGAAACCCTATACAGGGTCACTATGACTTGGAATCAACTCAATGATACTTAGCAACCACACAAAGCTCAGAAAGAAGGACAAATGGAAATGGCAAACATAGGGAAGAATTGGGAAGTGTGCTGTTAAATTGTGAAGATTGTAATCAATGTCAGAAAACAAAATGTGTGTGAAAAGATGAAAGGAAAAACCATTTGCTCTGTAAACTTTTATCCGAATTACAATACAAATTGAAAAAATGAATAAAGAGGTAAACTGAAATTCTTCATTATATTAAGCATTTTAGATTCTAATTGATTGAGTACAGTTTGAAATGTTATACCTTAGCTGCTTGGTATATGAGGACTTTTCATTGTTAGTGGCAGAAACTCAATGAAAGTAGCTTAGACAAAGGAAACTTAATTGACTCTTAGCATCAAACTATAGAACAGCATCCTCAGAGACAACTGGAACCAAAGTCTCCACATTGCAGATACTCTGTACTTCTTCTCACATACTTTCAGGTGTACAGTTTCATTCTTTGGCTCTGAGTTGTGGACTGATCTCACCTGATGGTAGCACCCAGACTCATGATTTGCCAGCAGAAAGGAAGGGGCACTCTCTTCACTTAGTTCCAGTTCTAAGAAATCGCAAGTGTGACCTCTAATTGGCTTAGTTTAGGTCACATGCTCTCCCTGTGGCCAGTGAGATAGGATGCTATGATTAGAGGAGGAGGACATGAGAAGGGGTACTATTTTGACCTGACAAAACCCACAAAATCCCACTTAATTATCTCTTAGATAACCCCTGGTCTTAAAACATTTCCTCTATACATATCCACAAACATAGACACCTGTTTTCCCCTCCTCAGTAAGAGACAGCTCAGAATTATGTCCAGCAACTGTACCCAGATCCAAGTCCAGATCTCTAGGGAATGTCCACTCCTTTCTAGGATATGTCCACTCATCCAAAAGATGTGATTTGGGGGCTTGAATGCTGTTTAGCTACCCCTGTATACAGGGAGGGATGAATGCATGGTGACTACGTCAGAAGCTCCTATTGACAATAGAGAAGTGTATTAAAGTCTCTAGACCATACACTATTCAATGTAATAAGGAGGGAGGAGACAGGGCCAACAGCTCTCAGACACTCAGCTAATAACAGACAGAGTTTCTTTATCCAGAGACTCCTGGAGGGAGTGTGGCCTCCATGAACAAGGATCTAATTTAGCCAGATTGTGAAAGGAGCAGAGTGCATTATTTGGAAACAGGCCAACAAAATGATGAGGTGGGGTCGGGATAAGGATATTGGGATAAGGGTATTGCACCCAAACCTATATCAGAACTCTTTTGGTGCCAAGTGACAAAAACTCAACTGAAACTATACAAAAAAAGTATCAGCCAGGTTCAGAATCTGTGGTGCTGTTGCTTCTAGGGCTATGTCTTTCTTCTTCTATCTCACCCTGTCATGCCCCACAACTTGCTCCCTAATGCCCCCAGGCTTGTTTCCTCCTAGATTCCCACAAGAGAGGATGATGGCCTTATGTCAGGGTGAAGTGCTGTAATCAGCAGCCCTTAGGAGGACCTCAGGATTAGTGTGGTTAGACACAGCAAGGAATCCTGGTCTGGCACTGTAGGATAAGCCCTGGACTGCTAAGCACCTCAAGGTTGACTATTCAAAACTACCACATTGCTCCTAGGAAACCCTAAAAAGGTCTCTATGAGCCAGAATCTATTCTACAGCACTTAATAACAACAAACAAATCAAGAGACACCCATTGCACTTGTTTTTTTAAATTCTAATCGATGGCCTAATAGAATATTATTGGACATGTCCATATTCCTATGTCTCTAATTTATGAATGTATTTTTTTGTTTATCTTTGCACTTGTAGTGTGATTAGAACACCCACCATGTCTCATTGTTTGTCGTTGTTAAGTGCCGTTGAGTCGATTCTGACCCATAGCGACCCTGTATAGGGTTTCCAAGGAGCACTTGGTGAGTTTGACCCACTGACCTTGCAGTTCAAATGACTTTGCGGTCTGACGCGTTAGCCCAAAGTGCCACACCAGGACTCCACTTAGTTCTTTAAATCTGTCCCTACCAACATTTTGCACAGAAATAGCAATATGTTCCAGATGTTGGACAAAGGATGACCAATATCCAATTATTGTCACCAAGGGTTCCTCAAAATTTTTGATGTTAAAGGGAGTTCTTCACACTCAGAGAATCAGGAACCCCTTTTTTTATATTATATGCAAAACAATCATACAGATGCCCAATTTTTACTGCTAGATGCCCAGATAACACCAGTGAACTTTTCCTCAATAACATATCCTGTTTCCTAAGTAAAACTTCTAAAACAACAGGACACTTGTTTTCCTTTCTTCTGGAAAATACATTGGACACCATGCTTATACTAGTATGTTAGATGAGATATTTTGGATTTGTGTAAAGGTAATAAATCTGTAATGCTGCCACATGGTTCTTGAAAGAAAATGATAAAGGAAAAGAGAAGGGTGTGAGGAGAACAGGAATTTATTTCACCACCTTTCCTATATACTTTCTACTAATCCCTTCCTTGATTTACATTTTGTGTTCTTAGAATAGACCTTAAAATCACCTTTCCTAAGTATTCTTGACTGCTTTATGCTGACAGCAGTCATGAGGAAGAGAGAGTTGATGTTGGTGTGGTGTGGTGTGGAATTCAGGGTAATTCCACCAACTCTGGTGTGGATTCAGGGCAAATTCACCCCAACTCTGGTGCGAATTTCTTTCTGCTTATCCAGATGGTTTAAGTTCTAATCCTAGCTTAGTTGTGAAGGGAAAGGGAAGGGGATAGAAAAGGTTTTCTTACCTTGTTCTCTTTTCACATTCTGGCTTTCCCCAAAGCCAATAAAACGGTTAAACACTGACTTTTAGATTTTTTTCCTTTGTCACGCCCCACAGCAGCAAAGGAAGCCATCTGAGACTAAGTGCCTACGTGCTCTGACGGGCTCTTACGAAACGCTAGAAGGTGCTTCCTGGAATAGGACGCAGATAAGAAGCCGCTTGTGCTCAAATTTCAGATGAGGGTTACAAAACTCTGTCATAATTTCACTGAGGGCTTCTTCCTTCCTTCCTTGTTTTTTTAAATACAAGTTCTCCCAATAAAGACGTACGTGTGTGCGCTCGCGTGTGCCCGCGTGATTTTCTTTTGGTAATTGGGAAGGTGCAGAGAGATCAAAAGCCTTGGGGAGAAGGGGCGCGTCCTTGCTGTAGGTTGGTGGTGCACCGTGGTGCATCTTGGCCATACAACTTTAAAAATGCCTGCCAAGCAACTTCATCTACCACTTCATTTACTTCTTCCTTGCAAAAATCTTTAACCTGTAGGAGAAATATGACAATCAAGTTCTATTGTTGCTAAGTGTCCTGGCAGTGAGCTTGATCCGCTGACTTTAGGTTCAAATGACTTTGCAGCTCAGCGCATTAGCCCACAGGTCACACCAGGACTCAAGAGGGTGGAAGCTAAAAATAGATAGAGACACCTCACTGGCCCTTAGGCCCGCAGGCGAGGTGGGCTGCCACCTCCTCCTTCTCTCCTTTCCTCCCTTCCCTCCCCCCTTCTCTACCCTTCCCTTTCCTCCCTTTTCCCCTATCCTCAGAGCCCGCAAACCTAGAGCGTGCAGAGCAGCGTGTGTTTCTAACCAACATGAGAATGGCATTTCTAAAATGTGCTTGTCAGCCGGATTACTCATATGTCATGTTCCCATTTTCATGTTATATTTCACGCATCAACTGCATTTCCATAGAAAAGCGTGAGTCACTAATTATGGGCCCTCTGGGGGCTTTGAGAAAAAACAGGGTTATAGAGGGAGAGTCTATCATAAACCGGAAAAAGAAGTGGGAGAGGGGCCTTTTTATAACGTTCTGAGTTGGCTTTTTACCACAGGTTAATTTTTACCTAACAACAAAGATAAGGTTGGGCTACCTTTTTATAAGAAATCTATTTAAATACAAGGGGTTCTTTGAAATTCTTTTTCAACAGTAAAGGACATTCTGGGAGGGGGAATTCTCAATATAAAAGTAGCATATATTGTTGTTGTTGTAGTTGTTATGTGCCGTGAAGTCCGTTCTGATTCATAGCGACCCTGTACAGGGTTTCCAAGGCTGTAAATCTTTACGGGAGCAGAAAGCCTCATCTTTCTCTTGCAGAATAGCTGGTAGTTTCGAACTGCTGACCCTGAGGATAGCAGCCCGATTCGTAACCACTACACTACCAGAGCTCCATATATTACTAGTAATTTAATTGGCTTTGAAATGTTGTCAGCCTGGGAATATTTAATGCATTCCATAAACACTATTTATTGAAACACAAAAATGCCCCTTTTGTTCTTGTCCCAGGGCAATGTCGCCTTATGATCAGGGAATAGCCACCACAAACTGTGAGACTGAGAGCATTGCTAGGAACAGATGGGACTTTCAAACAGAACACTATTCTGGTATACTTAAGAAAGAAAGAAAAAAAAAAAAATCTAAAAATAGACTTGAATGAACCTAACCTGCAAAACTAAGTTGTCAGCTTCTTTTTACTCCTACTGGGCTGAAAACAAAACTGTCAGCAATTTTTCTGAGTTGAAGAATCTGTAAGCTTTTTTATTTTAGGGAAAGCTTTTTCAGTAGGACTGTAATTGAATCCCCTTGAAGCTTTAAGTGTCAACAAATTACCATCTGTTGTTCCAGAGACTCTTAAATTGATGAGACCCCACCCCCAACTCACTGCTTCAGTTTGGGGGTGGGGGGGGAGGCGGGGAACCAATGACTGCCTCTCTTGTCAATCAGACTTGAAAACTGGGCGTCCTGGGATCCCTGGGTTCAATCTGACCATGGGATCAGGGACCTCAAGCTCTGCCAGTCTCAGTCACTCCAGTCCCTGGTGGGGCTTTGTGTAGGGAGGAATTGAGAGATACCTCTCAATAGTTATTCCCTGTTTTGGCAAGATTGGGTTTAGAAATTAGTGTGGCCTTGAAGTTATATTGTTGTTGTTTGTTATTAAGTGCTGTTGAGTTGGTTCCGATTCATGTTGTTGTTGTTAAGTGCCGTTGAGTCGGTTCTAACTCATAGCGACCCTGTACAGGGTTTCCGAGGGTGTAAATCCTTACGGGAGTAGAAAGCCTCATCTTTCTCCCGCGGAGCGGCTGGTAGTTTCGAACTGCTGACCTTAAGGTTCGCAGCCCAATTCGTAACCACTACGCTACCCGATTCATAGCGGCCCTTATAGGGTTTCCAAGGAGGGGCTGGTGAATTTGAACTACTGGCCTTTTAGTTCAAACCAACCTTGTGGTCCAGTACTTATTCTATGGCACCACATCAGGGCTATTAGGAAACCTCACCCAGGTTAGAAACAGACTCAAGTGAATCTTAACATTTACTCTTGATTTAGGGAGGAATAGCCAGGAATATTGGACTCCTGTGTGGCACTGTAGGATCAGCTTTTTTATTTTAGGGAAATAGTATCCTGCGAAACTCCATACAGGGTCGCTATGAGTTGGAACTAACTCAACACTTAACAATAGCAACAATAGGCCAGAAGTACTGAGTTTTGAGGAAATCCAAGAAGTGCTAGCTCTGTCTTTACAAAGTGTTTGATACAGTTGTTGTGCCAGCAAACAGGATGACAGAGAGGACCCTTTTTAAACACCCACATGTTAACAGAGTACTATGAAATCTAGAGAGAAATCAGAAAGGGAATTCAATCTTTGTTTCATGACAGAGAGGGACTGGCCTGACTATGAGAAACCAAGTGAAGATGGGCATGGCACCTCTCTGGATAGAGACCTGTGCTAAATGGTTCCCGACTTGGTCCCATGGAACTTTTATAAGGTTCTAGCCCAGGTTCAGCGTTCATCTAGAGTGCTCTACTTGGTTACACAGCAGGGTTCTTTGCATTCAAGTATAAGAAACTGGCTCTGGCCAATCTGAGCAGAAAGCGAATAGCATAGTGGTTAGGATTCAGGCTGCTAACCTCAAGGTCAGCAGTTTGAAACTACCAACTGTTCCTCAGGAGAAAGATGAGGCTTTCTCCTCTCGTAAAGATTTACAGCCTCAGTAATCCTATACAGGGATGCTATGAGTATGAACTGACTCATATCATATCAAAAGCTGATAGGAACTGACTCCCCAGCACATAACCCACATCACTACCAGACTCAACAAAGGACTCCTGATATGGTGCTGGTTCAGCACTGGACTGGAAACCACAAGGCCAGCAGTTCAAACCTACCAGCTGTTCCTCAGAAAGCCTATGCAGAGTCGCTGTGGATTGGAACCATCTTGATGATTGATAAAAACAACAAATTCAGTAAAGCCAAGTCTCACAGACTACTACCTTCTTTTCAAAGCAATTCAGTGATCCTCTAGGTTTACTTAAAGAGCACAGATAGTGAAGCGGGTTATCCATTGGGCTGCTAACTGAAAGTTCAACAGGCTTAACCCACCTGAAGCTCCTTGGCTGAAAGATGAGGTTGATCTGTTTCCGTAAAGGTTTATAGTCTCAGAAACCCCATGGTGCAGTTCTACTCTGCCCTGTTGTTCTTGTTAGGTACCATTGAGTCAGTTCCAACTCAAAGTGACTCTATGGACAGCAGAACGAAACACCACCTGGTTCTGTGCCATCCTCACAATCACTGCTACACTTGTGCCTATTGCTGCTGCCACTGTGCCAATCCATCTACTGGTTGGTGGGTCTTTATCTTTTCTGCTGACACTTCACTTTACTAAGCATGATGTCTTCTCCAGGGACTGGTCCCTCCTAATAATATATCTGAAATATGAGAGATGAAGTCGCATTATCCTGGCTTCTAAAGAGCATTCTAGCTGTAATTTTTCCAACACAGATTTGTTTGTTCTTCTGGCAGTCCATGGTACTTTTGATACTCCTCTCCAACACCATAACTCAAATCCATCAATTCTTCTGTGGTCTTCCTTATTCATTGTCCAACTTTCACAGGCATATGAAGCTATTGAAAATACCATGTCTTGGGTCAGGCACACTTTAATCTTCTGCCTTATAAGTCTGAATTGACATGATGGCAGTAGGTAAGCTAGGTTTACTTAAGCACATTGTCCCCAAAACAAAGGTTGCTTTAAAAAACATATTTACCCACCCAAAGGAGGTTCCTGTTTTGGTTGTATGGACTGAATTTTGTTTTCCGAATAGGTCTGGGGAAGTCCTAACCCCTAGTATTATGAATGTGAACTTGTGTGGCAGTCAAGCTGTAGGATAAGCACTGCACTGCTAACTGCAAGATTGACAGTTCAAACCCACCGGCTACTCTTGGAAACACTATACAGAGTTGCTATGAGTTGGAACAAACTCAATGACACTAAACAACAACAAAAAAGTATTTGAAGATATTATTAGTTAGGCTAACATGAGATCATACTGAACTATGACCTTTTCCTATTTGACTAGTGTCCTCAAAGGAGGAGAAGCACAGAGACAGAAACACACAGAGAGAAAAAATGACCATATGACAAAGAAGACACAAATGGTACCTACATGCCAAGTAGCACCTGGGGCTATCAGCAGCTTAGAGAAGAAAGGATATGCCCTAGAGCTTATGGATAGAGCATGAATCTGCTGACATCTGAACTGTTAACTGCTACCTCCCAGACTGTGAGGTAATATATTTCTGTTGTTTTAAGCCACTCAGTTTGTGGTATTTTGTGATGACAGCCCTAGGGAATTCATATAATACCTTACCAATAGTATTTGGGATTCTGCTGTTTATAAACTTTGTTCATCAGTTTTCACTGTATTTTTAACTGTCCCATGTTTTCTTAAAATAATTGAATGCTAGCAGCTTCTAGTTCCTGTCCCTCCCAACCAAGACACACTCATACTCACACAATGTGCTGAGAAGTGTGATTTCTCCCGGGCTGGGGATGGTGACATATGTAAGAACAATAAGGAAGATAAGAGGGGCCTTCTGGCAAGATTATGGATTAGGCAGACATATTACAGGAACCCATGAAAACAAAGATACAGGAGACCAAATGAAACAGACACAGATGAAAATCCTGGGACCCTGAACTTCAGAAGAAGCATTAGAGAAGTGTGCATGTTAGGAGGAAGCTCAGCAGGGATGGTGAAAGAGGGAGACAGGATACTAGAGAATTGGAGACTGGAGAATTGCCGGCCAGACATGGTGTGACAATCTTGAGAGCAACTTTATCAACAGAAAGTGGTCTGGCAGAGCAGATTCATTAATGCAGCAGGAAAAGCTAGATGCCTTCTTTCCCCCCATGTTTACCTCGTGTCAGAGGTATGGCCAGCTCTTACCCTCATCCACTCCCAGCACAGACTATGTTCTCCAGGAGTTCTGAGATACATGGTCCGGAGCCACACCAGTGTGAGGCTGGGGCCAGCTGTGCCACTTCGATGAGCCACTCTGGTACCCAGATTTGATAACTGGATTCAGGCAAGCTTGGTTCCACACCTACAAAACCCACAAAGCCACCAGACCAGCATTTAACCAGTCACTCTTCTCCCAGCTGTTCTGTGGTCCTAACAGCCACTGAAACCAGCTCCATCAAGGGCCTCAACGAACTACTCCCAGATGGAGTGCCCTGAACATAGATAACATCAAGGCTGACAGGAATACCATCAAGGCCAGGAACTCTGCTGTCACTCCCACACTCACTTTGTGAGTTCTTGAGCTCACAGGAGCCCAGGTACAACAGCTACACTGTCTTTTTGTTTTTGTTTTTTTTTTTTTCTTTTCTTGTTTCAATGTTTTATTTGTATATTCTTTCTTCTCCTTCTCTTTCTGTTCCACTCATTTTTATCTTTTCTATTTCTGCTGTTGATTTTACTTGTTTTCATTTTCTTTTTTCCCCCTTTTGATCTTTCTTTACTATTCTCTTTCTCTTTTAATCTTTCTTCTCCCTGTTTTTTTCTGAGTGCTTCCCCCCCCCCCACTTCCTTTTGTTTCCTCTCTTATTTTTCTTTTCTATAGCTCCGCTCTCCTGTCCCACTTATCTTTTTTAGTTATTCTTAATTTTTTGTCTTTTGTTTTTAATTTCTTCATATTTTTTTCTCTTATAGAGCCCCATTTCCCTATTCCTCTTTTGTCTTTGTAATTATTATATGCTTTTAAAAAATTATTATTTGCAGGTTGCTGCTTGTTTTTATAACTTTTTTCCCTCTTTATTACTTTCTTGTTTCATTGTTGGTTCTTGTTTGTTTATTCTCTTTTATTTTCATGTCTGCATGTATAGGATGGATTTTCTCTTTTCTATCCAACAGGAAACTGCAACCTTGCCCATATATCCCAGCCATAACTGTACCTTCTGCGGCTCCACTCACTAATAAAGATACAATACCATCTCCTATACCACCTGATCAATTATAGATAGTAGCCAACACCAGCCAAACCCACCCTCAACTGAGGTGAACAAATGGTGAACAAGAATGGTGTACATGCTTCCATTCTCTAACTACACCCACAGGAGACAATTGGTGAGAGCCTGAGAACACATCAACATACAATCAATCATCAGTTAAGTACAAATATGACAATCCACAATGCCCTGGAGACAATAAATAATTATAGCTCACATGAAACAGGAAAGAATGACCCAAACAATAATTAAGAGGAAGAGCAAGAAATGTCCAGGAGCTGGGAGGACCTCAAGGATGATGCACTCTGGGTGCATCATCCTCAAGTGGACCATATCTACCTTTCTATAATTTATTAAATAGTGTCCAAGGCAGAGGTAAATGCACATGGACTCCACAGGTTATTGTCAGTCTAGACAGAAAGTATTGGGGGCTCCTGATATTCTCAATCACAGGAAAAACTGCCTGGCCATCTCATGAAAGTCTCAAGTTAACTAATGAAGTAATTCAATATGTTTGTAAAAGTTGCCAAGGGAGGAATGCATGTGTTCAACACTAGAAGGCCTTTCCCCAAGGAGTGAGTTGGGATTAAAACCTTCATGCATGTTCTCTTACTTCACATCTATGCACAGCCTTTTTGGAAGATAGATATCACTACATATTGTCAACAAAGGAATTCAAGGTTGCTAAGGAAGCCAGGGTAGGTTCTCTGCCCTCTCAGCTTCTAGTGGATGGCACTACGAAAGACAATAATGAACTCTGGGTGTATTTCTGATCCAACGCTTTCTTCAGGCCAAATGTACATCAAAGCACAGTTTTTTTTTTTTTTTTTTTTTTAATGTTTCAGAATGATTTAAGGAGATTCCATAGATAAGTTTAGACCCCAAATGCATCATCTTAAAAGGAAATGAAATTTACAAGAGGACCAAAAAGACCCCAAATGCATCATCTTAAAAGGAAATGAAATTTACAAGAGGACCAAAAAGGGCATTGCTCTTGTTGTTAATTTCCATGGAGTCAGCGCCAATTCATGGCAACCTTATGTATAGCAGAACAAAACGTTGCTTGGTGTTGCTCCATCTTTATGATTGTTGGTATGTTTGAGTTCATTATTGCGGTTATTGTGTTAATCCATCTAACTGAGGATTTCCAACATTTTTGCTGACTTTCCACTTTACCATACATGGTTTCTTTTTCTAGCTATTGGTCTTGTCCAAAGTAAGTGAGCTTAAGTCTAACCATGTTCACTTACAAGGAACATTCTTGTTATACTTCTTGTAAGACTGATATATTCATTTTTCTGGCAGTCCATGGTATATTCAATATTCTTCACCAACATCACAGTTCAAATGCATGATTCTTATTCTGCCTTCTTTTT
Organism: Chrysochloris asiatica; assembly: GCF_000296735.1. Taxonomy (NCBI): domain Eukaryota; kingdom Metazoa; phylum Chordata; class Mammalia; order Afrosoricida; family Chrysochloridae; genus Chrysochloris; species Chrysochloris asiatica. Next base: position 177,158 of record NW_006408861.1, on the reverse strand, counting down.
TTCATTTTCTGCCATTCAGAACAGACCACTGAAGCTCAGTTGTCTTTGGACCCTTTAAAAAGTAATGACTGCCACAGGCCAGGCAGGCAGGCCTGTGCTTACCTTGGGCTACTTTCTGGGATCAAAAGAGCTTTACCTCTTAGCTCATTCATCTGTGCCCAGAAGATGGAAATGTTCATCTGCATCCGTTAATATGATCCTCAAGGGAACATATCTGGCAATGTAAAGAGCCAGGGTCAAGGACTCACCTCAGAAGAAACTACCACATGGAAAGCCACACAAAAACAATGATGATGGTCATGGTCCTTGTAAGTGGGGCTGCAGGGCAGGGGATCCCTCCCTTACATTGCTAGAAGGGTGTACTTAATGGATCAAAAGCCATACATTAAAAAAATTCCTATTTACCCGGCCAAGCAATTACATTTTAGGAATTTGTGTTAAGAAACTAATCAAGGATGTATACACAGAATGTTAATCCCTGAAAATAATTCTTCAACAATAAGAGAGATGGAAAAAGTAGATTAAAGTACATGCATTTTATGAAGCAATTGAAAATCATCTATATATAATTAGTATAGAAAAGTATTTGCTATGTGCTGTCATGATGAAAAGCATGTATTGTCAGGTTGCAGTAGGAACAATATAATTCTACCTTCATGTAATATATACACACACAGAAGCATACACATACTCACACACATTCTAATTTGACTACACTTGGATTTACACCAATTGTCAGTTTGTTTTACTGTGATGGCTTATGTAGTGTTGTTATACTGGAAACTATGCCACTGGTATTTCAAACAGAAGCAGAGTCACTCAGAGTGGAAAGGTTTTAACACAGCTTCCAGATTAAGGAAGGAGAGGACAAAAGACCAATGATTTATTTCTGAAAATCAGCCAATGAATGAACATCTTATGAATCACAACAGGATATTGTCCACATTTCTTGCTTTAGTTATGTCATCAGAAGCGATCAATCAATAAAGGAAGACATCATGATTGGTGAAGTAGAGAGCCAGTGAGGGTGAGGAAGACCCTCAGTAAGATGCAATGGCACAATAACTGCAACAATGGACATGTTGGTGATCATGAAGATGAGGCTAGATTGGGCAACATTTCATTCCAGTTGCCTTGAGTTGGAGTCAACTCAATAGCAGTTATCTATACCCCCACCCCCACCTCTCATCTATCAGTTTGTCATACTGTGGCGATTTGTGAGTTGCTGTGATTCTGAAAGCTATGCCACTGGTATTTTAAATACCAGCAGGGTCACTCATGGTAGACAGGTTTCAGATGAGCTTCCAGACAAAGACAGACTAGTAAGAAGGAGTGATGAACTTTTTCTGACTATTTAGTCACTGAAAACCTTATGAATATCAGAGATCACTGTCAGATATAGTGCCAGAAAATGAGTGCCACAGGTTGTAAGGAAATCAAAATGCGACTGGGGAAGAGCTACCTCCTCAAAGTAGAGTGGACCATAATGACGTGAATGGAGTAAAGCCTGTGAGAGAAAATCCTGCAGGACCTTCATTTGCTGATAGGGCACAACTCAAAACGAAGAGAAATAGCTGTAAACATCCATTGAAAATTGGAACATGGAATGTATGAAATATGAAGTATGGGAAAATTGGAAGTTGTCAAAAATGAGATGGAACAGATAAACATCGATATCTTAGGCATTAGTGAGCTGAGATGGACTGTTATTGGCCATTTTGAGTCTGACAACCACATGGTTTACTATGCTGGGAATGATAAATTGAAGAGGACTGGTGTTTCATTCATTGTCAAAGAGAACATATTCAGATCAATCATGAGGTACAATGCTGTCTGTGATAGGATAATATCCATGTGCTTACAGGGAAGCCCAGTTAATACCACTATTATTCAAATTTACGCAGCAACCACTAAAGCCAGTGATGATGAAATAGAAGGATTCTACCAACTTTTCAGTCTGAAATTGATCAAACATGCAATCAAGAAGTATTGATCATTACTATTGATTGGAATGCAAAGGTTGAGAGCAAAGAGGAAGGATCAGTAGTTGGAAAAGGTGATAGAAATGATGCTGGAGAATGCATGATAGAATTCTGTAAAATCAATGATTTGTTCATTTCAAATACCTTCTTTAGACAGCATAAGAGACAACTATACACATGGACCTCACCAGATGGAATACATAGAAATCAAATTGACTACATCTGCGGAAAGAGATGATGGAAAAGCTCCATATCATCAGTGAAAACAAGGCCAGGGGCAGACTGTGGAACAGACCATCAATTACTCATATGTAAATTCAAACTGAAGCTGAAGAAAATAAAAACAAGTCCATGAGAGCTAAAATATGATCTTGAGTATATCCCACCTGAATTTAGAGATCATCTGAAGAAGAGATTTGATACATTAAACACTAAAGACCGAAGACTAGAAGAGTTGTGGGATGACATCAAGAACATCCTACATGAAGAAGGCAAAAAGTCATTGAGAAGACAAGAAAGAAGGAAAAGGTCAAAATGGATGTCAGAAGAGACTCTGAAACTTGCTCTCCAGCATAGAGATGCTAAAGCAAATGGAAGAAATGAGGAAGTCCAAGAGCTGAACAGAAAATTTCAAAGATCAGCTTGAGAAGACAAAGTCAAATATTACAACTAAATCTGTAAAGATCTGGAAATCAGAAAACCAAAAAAAAAACACACTCATCATTTCTCAAGCTGGGGGAACTGAAGAAAAAATTCAAGCCTCACCTTTTGTTAATGAAAGAGTCTCTGGGAAAATTATTGAATGATGCAGAAAGCATCAAGAGAAGATGGAACGAATACACAGAGTCACCGTGCCAAAAGGAAATGGTTAATATTCAAACATTTCAAGAGGTAGCATATGATCAAGAGCCAATGATACTAAAGGAGGAAGTCCAAGGTGCATTGAAGAAATTGGCAAAGAGCAAGGCACCAGGAATTGATGGAATAAAAATTGAAATTTTCAAAGAAAGTGAGGCGGCACAGGAGGCACTCACTCATAGATGTCAAGAAATTTGGAAAACAACTATCTGGCTGACTGATTGGAAGAGATCCATATTTGTGCCCATTCCAAAGAGAGGTGACCCAATGGGATGTGGAAATCATTGGACAATATCTTGGATATCCTACGTGAGTAAAGTTTTACTAAAGGTAATACAGAAATGACTGAAAACATACATTGACAGAGAATTTCCAGAGGTTCAAGCCAGGTTCAGAAGAGGCTGTAGAATGAGTGATATCATTGCTGATATCCGATGGATCTTGGCTGAAAGCAAAGAATATCAGAAAGATGCTTACCTGTGCTTTATTGACTATGCAAAGGCTTTTGATTGTGTGGATCATGACAAGCTATGGACAACATTAAGAAGTATAAGCATTCTTGAACACTTAATTGTGCTCATGAGGAATCTGTACCCGGATGAATAAGCAGTTGTTCGAACAGAACATAGGAACACTGAATGGTTTAAAATTAAGAAAGTTGTACAACAAGTTTGTATTCTTTCACTATAATTATTCAACCTGTATGCTGAGCAAATAATCTGAGAAGCTGGGTTAGATGAAGAAAAACATGGCATCAGGATTGGGGGAAGACTCATTAACAACCTGCAATATGCAGATGACACTTGCTGAAAGTGAAGAGGACTTAAAACATTTACTGATGAAGATCAAATAGCACAGTCTTTGGTATGGATTACATCTCAATGTAAAGACAACAAAAATTCTCACCACTGGACCAATAAACAACATTCTTATCAACCCAGAAAAGATTGAAGTTGTCAATGACTTCATTCTTCTTGGATCAACTATCAACACTCATTGAAGCAGCAGTCAAGAAACCAAACAATCTAGTGCATTAGGCAAGTCTGTTGCACAATGCCTTTTTAAAGTGTTGAAGAGCAAAGATGTCAGCTTGAGGACTAAGGTGCACCTGACCCAAGCCATGGTATTTTCAATAACCTCATATGCATGTGAAAGCTGGACAGTGAATAAGGAAGACTGTAGAAGAATTGATGATTTTGAGTTATGGTGTTGGAGGAGAATGTTGAAAGTGTTATGGGCTGCCAAAAGAACCAATAGATCTGTTTTGGAAGAAGTGCAGCCAGAGTGCTCCTTGAAGGCCAAGATGGTCAAACTTTGTCTCTCATACTTTGGACATACTGTCAGGAGGGAGCAGTTGCTGGAGAAGATATTATGTTTGGTAAGGTGGAGGGTCAGAGAAAAGGAGAAAGACCCCCAATGAGATGGATTGGCTAAGTGGCAGCATCAATGGGCTCAAGCGTGGCAACAGTAGTGAGGTTGGCCCAGGATTGGGCAGTGTTTCGTTCTGCTGTGCATAAGGTCTCTATGAGTTGGTGCCAACTCGATGGCACCTAACAACAACAACATCCCCCCATCCATTCACCCATCCATCCATCTACCCATGCATCCTTCTATCATCTATCCACCTATCATCTATGATAAAAAGATCATTTAAAATAATATGTTTAATGTATCATTATTTCTTTGCCATCAAGAGCTAATGTTGGTGTTTTCTTTGTCTTTTACTTTTTCCTCTGGTAAATCCCTGCTATGGCTGGACATAACAATGACCTTCCAGTCATCTTTCCCACCAAAGAAAACCAAATAGTGCAAAGAAAGCCAAAAAGTTACCCTGCTCTTGTGAAAGGGCTGCTGCTTTAACTGGTGTTTGAGTCTATTCCCCGATGTGGTCTTCCTGTTCCTGGAAGTCAGACAAGATCCATCACCTTTCTCCCCACTAGAAAGCTCTGAATGAGTGCCAACAGAAGCAGACATGTGCACTGATTCCTGGAATCTTCAATACAGCTATCATCTTACAGTGTGAGGTTGATCCTCGTTCTGGCTTGAGTATGTTGCTCATTTACTTTTCTGTTGTTGATTTTTTTGTGGCAGCTTATTTGGTAAGGTTTAGAATAAGAAAATTTTGTAGCATCTATATTTCCTGGAAGGCTAATTTAATTGGAAAGTAGAACTCATGCTTACAAATGGCATGAGGGCAGAGGTTGGGGTTTTGATAGTAGGGAAAATCCATATCTGAGAGGAATAAAGGGTGAACTTAGAGATGGAGAATTTCTCCATAGCTTTTTATTTCCCTTTTCTGATACCTTCCTATTAATTAAGGCTTCCCAACCCTCTGTGTAGTCCTCTGCTTTCTTTTTCATTCTTACTGTTTCCTCCACTAATGTAAGAGAAGATGTATATTTCTAATACTTGCAAGGAAGTTTCAAACATTATTTTCCAATACTGGTGTAGCACTGTAGGTTAATGTGCTGGACTGCAATGTTGGTTTGAACTACAAGGTCAGTGGTTCAAGCTCACAAGTCATTCCTTGGAAACCCTATACAGGATCACTATGGATTGGAACCAACTCCACAGCACTTAATAACAACAACTACTTGTAATGATGAATGTTACATCAAATATTTACAATTCTATTCCCCAGTTGACAGGTCAATTAGAACACCTTTTCCTTTTGATCGAATAAATATCTTGATAACACGGTTTTGGGGATCAGCATATATGAATTCAAACTTAGTTGTATCAGTAATCAGTTGTATGACCCAGTCAGCTTCTTGCATCTCTGAATTTTAGTTTATTTACTTTAAAGAGAGTTGGAGAAAGAACCTTGGCTAGAGATTTTCTTTTTTGACAAATTTGGTGTCAGAAGTGGAATTTAAAGGGGGCATTTCTGACTTCGAGGCAAGATGGAAGAGTAAGCAGAGGCACTAAGTAAACCCTATGAAACAAAGGCGATCAAGTGAAATAGATCCAAAGGGTGATCCTGAAACTCTGAGCTTCAGAGGATAGGACAAAGAAGTAGACTGAGTGCCAAGTGGAAGAAGAAGATGTGAACAGGAGCACTAGAAGAAAAATGAGTGGACGGTCAGCTGATGCGGAGTGGTGTGACCATCTTGAGTTTTTGCAAATAGCTGTCCATACAGTGACCTACAGGCAAAGGACAAGGCTGGAAGTTGGCAGCAAGGAGGTTGAAGTTCTCCCATTTTCTGTGCCCTCCTTGAAGCCAGGAGCATGTCCAGTCTCTGCACTCACCAACCTAGCAGCCAGTGACACCTACTCTTGTACAACCTCAGTCCTTCCTGTTGTTGGGTGCCGGAAGTGCTGCTTCTGGAGGTGTGTGAACCTGCCCTGGACTATGCTAAACAAACAGCAAACAGAAAGCTGCATTCATACTCCCAGTCCCAATTGCATCCACCAGGAAATAGGTGGTGAGTGTCTAGGTACACACTAACATGCAAACATCAATTAAATATAAATAGAAGGACACCACAATGTCTCAGAGAAAACAATTTTGGTTTACACAAAGAAACCAGACAGTGCTTCAAACAAATCATCAAAATACAGATTCAGAAAATGCAATACCTGAAATGGTACCAGAATGACTTGATAAGAAATTCTAAAAAAAAATTTTATTTAGATACTTTCCACGGATTGAGAGAAAGATCAAGGAAAGCAAGGAGAACACAAAAAATTTTGGAAGAATTCAAGAAAACACTACAAGAACAAACTGACAAAAGAAAAAAAAAATGTAAACCATATAAACACAGCAGCTAGAAAGTCAAAAGATTAATACTCAGAATTCAAAAACAATACACTGAAAGGGCAAAAAAGCAGAGTTGAATCAACAGAAGGCTAATTTGTGAGCTTGAAGACAGAGCTCTTATTATTCAGCCACTAGGGGAAAAATCAGAAGAAAAAAAAAAAGAATAAAATGTCTGAAGAAAGCCTAAGATGTATGTGGAGCACTATCAAGAGGAATAATATATGTGTAATTGGAATTCCTGAACAGGGAGAGACAATGAAAAGCACAGATAAAATTGTTGAAGAGTTGTTGAAAAAAAACTTCTAACATCATAAAAGATGAGAAGACAACCATTCAAGAAGTTAAAAGAACAGCAAACAGAACAGACCCCAGAAGTAAATCACCAAGATATAATCAAACTGTTCAAAACCAAAGACAGGGAAGAATCCTGAGAGCAGCTCTAGAAAAATCAAAGTTACCTCAAAAGGAGAACTAATAAGACTAGGGAGTCCTGGTATGGCATTGTAGGCTAATGGACTGGACTGCAAGGTTGGTTTGAACTGCAAGGTCAGTGGTTCAAGCTCACAAGCTGCTCCTTGAAAACCCTATAAAGGATACCTGTGAGTTGGAACCAATTCAACAGCACATAATAACAACAATAAGACTAAATTCTGATTTCTTAGCAGAAATCATGCAGGTAAAAAGATGGTGGAATGACATATTAAAACTCTGAAAGAAACAAATTGCCAGCTAAGAATTATATACCTAACTAAATTGTCCATCAAATATGATGATAAAATTAAGACATTTCCAAATAAACAGTAATTAAAAGAATTTGCAAACAGCAGACCACCCTTACAAATAAATACTCAAGGGGTATTCTTTGGACAGAGAATCAAAACAGCTGATAAAACCTGCAACTAACATACATGACTGTATCACCCAGAACTCAACCCAGATATGTTGTTGGGTACTGTAGAGTCGGTTCCAACTCATAACCCTGCATAGGACTCCTGGTGTGGCTTTATAGGATCAGTACTGGGCTGCAAGGCACAGGATTGGTGGTTCAGGCCCACCAACAGCTCCTTGGAAACCCTATACAGGATTGGTGTTAATTGGATCCAAATTGGCGGCATTTAAACAACAACATTGGGTTTCTGGGGGGAGAGGCCAGCTGGTAGGTTTGAACCACTACCTTGGCTATTAGTGGTTCAGTGCTTATCCTACAGTATCACATTATGATGTCATCAGCCAGATATAGATATAGTCAAAGAAACCTTGTTTTTATTGTTATGTGCTATTGAGCCAGTTCTGACCCATAGTGACCCTCTTCAACACTATAAAAAGGTCTTGTGTAACAGATTTGCCTAATGTAATATGCCTTTTGATTTCTTGACTGCTGCTTCCATGAGTGTTGATAGTTGATCCAAGAAGAATGAAGTCCTTGACAATGTCAATCTTTACTCCATTGATGAAATGTTGTTTATTGGTCTAGTGGTGAGGATTTTTGTTTTCTTTTCATTGAGATATAATCCATACTGAAGGCTGTGCTCTTTGATCTTTATCAATAAATGTTTTAAGTCCTCTTAACTTTCAGCAAGCAAGATTATATCATCTGTGTATCGCAGGTTGTAAATGAGTCTTCCTCCAATCCTGATGCCGCGTTTTTCTTTATAGAACCCAGCTTCTCGGATTATTTGCTCAGCATACAGATTGAATACATATGGTGAAAGAATACAACCTTGTCACACACCTTTCCTAATTTTAAACCATTCAACGTTCCCATGTTTTGTTCGAACAACTGCTTCTGGTCCAGGTACAGATTTTTCATGAGCACAATTAAGTGTTTTGGAACACTCAGACTTCACAATAGTGTCAATAGCTTGTCATGATCCACACAATCAAAAGCCTTTGTGTAGTCAATAAAGCATAGGTAAACATCTTTCTGATATTCTTTGCTTTCAGCCAAAATCCATTGGACATCAGCAATGATATCCCTCGTTCCACAGCCCCTTCTGAATCCAGCTTGAACCTCTTGAAGTTCTCTGTCAATGTATGATTGCAGCTGTTTCTGTATTACTTTTAGTAAAACTTAACTCACATGGGATATCAAAGAGATTTTTCCAATGATTTCCGCATTCTGTTGGGTCACCTCTCTTTGGAATGGGCACAAATATGGATCTCTTCCAATCAGTCGGCCAGAGAGTTGTCTTCCAAATTTCTTGACATAGATGAGTAAGTTCCTCCTGTGCCACCTTACTTTCTTGAAAGATTTCCATTTTTATTCCATCAATTCCTGGTGCCTTGCTCTTTACCAATTTCGTCAATGCACCTTGGACTTCCTCCTTCAGTATCATTGGCTCTTAATCATATGCTACCTCTTGAAACGGTTGAACATTAACCATTTCCTTTAGGTACGGTGACTCTGTGTATTCGTTCCATCTTCTTTTGATGCTTTCTGCATCATTCAATAATTTTCCCAGAGAATCTTTCATTAACGAAAGGCGAGGCTTGAATTTTTTCTTCAGTTCCCCCAGCTTGAGAAATGCTGAGCGTGTTCTTCCTTTTTGGTTTTCTGATTCCAGATCCTTTGCACATTTTGTTGTAATATTTGTCTTTATTTTCTTGAGTTGATCTTTGAAATTTTCTGTTCAGCTCTTGGACTTCCTCATTTCTTCCATTTGCTTTAACACCTCTATGCTGGAGAGCAAGTTTCAGAGTCTCTTCTGACATCCATTTTGACCTTTTCCTTCTTTCTTGTCTTCTCAATGACGTTTTTCCTTTCTTCCTGTATGATGTTCTTGATGCCATCCCACAACTCTTCTGGTCTTCGGTCTTTAGTGTTTAATGCATCAAATCTGTTCTTCAGATGATCTCTAAATTCAGGTGGGATACACTCAAGGTAATATTTTGGCTCTCATGGACTTGTTTTCATTTTCTTCAGTTTCAGTTTGAATTTGCATATGAGCAATTGATGGTCTGTTCCACAATCTGCCCTTGGCCTTGTTTTCACTGATGATATGGAGCTTTTCCATTGTCTATTTCTGCAGATGTAGTCAATTTGATTTCTATGTATTCCATCTGGTGAGGTCCATATGTATAGTTGACTCTTATGCTGTCTAAAGAAGGTATTTGAAATGACAAATCATTGGTTTTGCAGAGTTCTATCATGCATTCTCCAGCATCATTTCTATCCCCAAGGCCATATTTTCCAACTATTGATCCTTCCTCTTCGTTCCCAACCTTTGCATTCCAATCATAAGTATTGATCAATACATGTTGATTGTATGTTTGATTGATTTCAGATTGAAGAAATTGGTAGAATTCTTCTATTTCATTCTCACTGGCTTTAGTGGTTGGTGCATAAATTTGAATAATAGTGGTATTAACTGGGCTTCCTTGTAGGCGTGTGGATATTATCCTATCACACACAGCGTTGTACCTCATGACTGATCTGTTCTTTTTGACAATGAATGAAACACCATTCCTCTTCAATTTATCATTACCATCATAGTAAACCATGTGGTTGTCAGATTCAAAATGGCCAATAACAGTCCATTTCAGCTCACTAATGCCTAAGATATCGATGTTTATATGTTCTTTCTCGTTTTTGACAACTTCCAATATTCCCAGATTCATACTTCATACATTCCATGTTCTGATTTTCAATGGATGTTTACAGCTGTTTCTTTTCATTTTGAGTTGTACCCTATCAGCAAATGAAGGTCCTGCTGGTTTTTCTTCCATGGGTTTTACTCCATTCTCATCATCACTGTCCACTGTACTTTGAAGAGGCAGCTTTTCCCCAGGCACATTTTGAGTGCTTTCCAACCTGAGGGACTCATTTTCTGGCACTATATCTGACAGTATTTCTCTGCTATTCATAATATTTTCAGTGACTAAAGGTTTTCAAGATGGCAGATCAGGTAGACGTGCAGTGAAGAGCTCTGTCAGCAACAACATAGAATACCGGACCAAGCAGGTTCAGGGGATGGTGCTAGAACTCTGAACCACATATAAAGGAATATTTAGAAGCTTGGATGGCTTACAGCTAAGTGAATTTGTAGCAGAATCATGAAATCCAGTGCTTTCTAATTCAAGATGCTCAGCTGTTCCCAGAGCCACCATATTTAGAGAGACCAAGTCGGGGAACAGCTACCAACACCTGACAGAACTGTGGAGATACAGGTGTGGACATTCTTTTAATCTGTTCATTGGTCTCTGACTGTCTGTGCACCTCCATTCTGGTGACTAGAGGGGATGCCTGAGTGAATGGATACCCACCCTAACCTCTGGAGGGCTCTACTATGCATGAATTCAGATCGCCTTGAAATTTAAAGTGACAGTTTCCACTTAAATCCAAATGGCCACCACTCATCTGTCAGTTTGTCGTACTTTGGTGGCTTGTGAGTTGCTGTGATTCTGAAAGCGATGCCACTGGTATTTTAAATACCAGAAGGGCCACCCATGGTGGGCAGGTTTCAGATGAGCTTCCAGATGAAGACTGACTAGGAAGAAAGAGTGATGAACTACTTCTTAAGGATTGTTGTTGTTGTTGTTATGTCCATGGAGTCAGTTCCGACTCATAGCGACCTTGTACAGGGTTTCTGAGGCTGTAAATCTTTACAGGAGCAGAAAGCTTCATCTTTCTCCCATGGAACAGCTGATAGTGTCAAACTGCTGACCTTTCAGTTCACAGCCCGATTCGTAACCACTACGCAACCAGAGCTCTTTTCTTAAGGATTAAATTTAAAGAAAAACACTGAAGATCTCTTCTCCCATGTTCTATTGGTCAAATAAAGTCACAAGATCTGTCTATTTTCAAGGGGAAAAGGAAGTCAACTCTAGCTTTTGATGGAGGAATGGCAAATAATTATTGGTTGTCTTTAATCCAATGCAAGTAAGTAAAGGCAGTGCAGTCACTTAGATATATGTTTGAGTCCAAAGTCTGTCACTTACAAGTACTCTGGCCTTCCATCTTGAATCTCAGTTTTGTTTTGTTTTTAAAAATAGAAAATATGTGGTGGTTGGTGGTGGTGATGTGCTGTGGAGTCAGTTCAAACTCATAGTGACCCTTTACAGGGTTTCTGAGGTTGTAAATCTATATGGGAGCAGAATGCCTCATCTTTCTTCTGCAGAACAGCCGGAAGTTTCGAACTGCTGATCTTGAGGTTAGCAGCCCAATTCACAACGACTACGTTATCAGAGCTCTTTAGTAGTAGGTGGAGTCAGGATTCAATGGAACAATGTGTATAGGAGGCTTGTGTTGTTGTTGTTGTTGTTAGGTGCCATTGAGTTGGTACTGACTCATAGTAACCTTATGCACAGCAGAATGAAACACTGCCCAGTCCTGGGCCAACCTCACTATTGTTGCCACGCTCGAGCTCATTGATACTGCCACTTGGCCAATCCATCTCATTGGAGGTCTTCCTCTTTATCTCTGACCCTCCACCTTACCAAACATGATATCTGTCTCCAGCGACTGGTCAATTCTGACAATATGATCCAAGTATGAGAGAAGAAGTTTGGCCATCCTGGCGGCTAAGAAGCACTTTGGCTGCACTTTTTCCAACACAGATCTGTTTGGTTTTTTGGCAGCCCATGGCACTTTCAATAGTCTCTTCCTACACCATAACTCAAAAGCACCATTTTTCTACAGTCTTCTTTATTCACTGTCCAGCTTTCACATGCATATGAGGCTATTGAAAATACCATAGCTTGGGTCAGGTGCACCTTATTTTTCAAGCTGACATCTTTGCTCTTCAACAATTTAAAAAGGTATTGTGCAGCAGATTTGCCTAATGAAATACATTGTTTAATTTCTTGGCTGCTGCTTCCATGAGTGTTGATAGTTAATCCAAGAAGAATGAAGTCCTTGACAACTTCCATCTTTTCTCCATTGAAAGCAATGTTGCTTATTGGTCCAGTGGAGAGGAGTTTTGTTTTCTTGACATTGAAATGCAATCCATACCAAAGGCTGTGCTCTTTGATCTTGATCAGTAAATGTTTTAAGTCCTCTTCACTTTCAGCAAGCAAGGTTGTATCATCTGCATATCATAGGTTGTTAATGAGTCTTCCTCCAATCCTGGTGCCACAATTTTCTTCATATAACCCAGCTTCTTGGATTATTTGCTAAGCACACAGGTTGAATATGTATGGTGAAAAAATACAACCATGTCGCACACGTTTCTTAATTTTAAACCACTCAGTGTTCCCATGTTCTGTTCGAATAACTACCTCTTGATCCATGTATAAATCTCTCATGAGCACAATTAAGTGTTCTGGAATGCTCATACTTTGCAATGTTGTCCATAGCTTGTCATATAGCACAGGTAAACATCTTTCTAATATACTCTGCTTTCAGCCAACATCCATCGGACATCAGCAATGATATCCCTCATTCCATGGCCTCTTCTGAATCCAGCTTGAACCTCTGGAAGTTCTCTGTCAATGTATACTTGCAGCCATTCTGTATTACTTTCAGTAAAACTTTACTTGCATGGGATATCAAAGGTGTTATCCAATGATTTCCACATTCTGTTGGGTAACCTCTCTTTGGAATTGACACAGATATGGACCTCTTCCAATCATTTGACCAGATATTTGTCTTCCAAATTTCTTGGCATAGATGAGTGAGTGCCTCCAGTGCTGCCTCATTTTCTTGAAAGATTTCAATTTTCATTCCATCAATTCCTAGTGTCTTGTTCTTTGCCAATTCCTTCAATGCACCTCGGACTTCTTCCTTCAGTATCATTGGCTCTTGATCATATGCTACCTCTTGAAACTGCTGAACATCAACAATTTCCTTTGGGTACAGTGACTCTGTGTATTCCTTCCATTTTTTTTTTTTAATTTTTTATTGTGAATTATGGGGTTTTACATGGGAGAACATCAGTTTTACATTCACACTATCATTTTACTTCCATCTTCTTTTGATACTTTTTGCATCATTCTATAATTTGCCCAGAGAATCCTTCAAAAGCAGAAGCCGAGGCTTGAAATTTTTTCTTCAGTTCCCAGCTTGAGAAATGCTGAGCATGTCTTTCCTTTTTGATTTTCTGACTCCAGATCTTTGCACATTTTGTTGTAATATTTGGTTTTATCTTCTTGAGTTGATCATTGAAATGATCTGTTCAGCTCTTCTTGCACCTCCTCATTTCTTCCACTTGCTTTAACATCTCTACGCAGGACAGCAATTTTCAGTGTCTCTTCTGACATCCATTTTGACCATTTCCTTCTTTCTTGTCTTCTTAATGACTTTTTGCTCTCTTCATGTATGATGTTCTTGATGTCATACCACAACTCATCTAGTCTTTGGTCTTTGGTGTTTAATGTATCAAATATGTTCTTCAGATGATCTCTAAATTCAGGTGGGATATATTCAAGGTCATATTTTGGATCTTGTGGACTTGTTTTCATTTTCTTCAGCTTTAGTTTGAATTTTCAGGTGCGCAATTGATGGTCTGTTCCACAATCTGCCCCTGGCCTTGTTTTGACTGATGATATGGAGCTTTTCCATCTTCTCTTTCTGCAGATGTAGTCAATTTGGTTTCAATGTATTCCATCTGGTGAGGTCCATGTGTATAGTCATCTCTTATGCTGTCTAAAGAAGGTATGTGAAATGAACAAATCATCAATTTTGCAGAATTCTATCTTACGATTCCCAGCTTCATTTCTATCACAAAGGCCATATTTTCCAATTACTGGATCCTTCCTCTTTGCTCTCAGTCCTTGCATTCCATTCAACAGTAATGATTAATACATCTTGATTGCATGTGTAATTAATTTAAGGTTGAAGAAATTGGTAGAATTATTCTCTTTCATCCTCACTGGCTTTAGTGGTTAGTGCATAAATTTGAATAACAGTGGTATTAACTGGACTTCCCTGTAGGCACATGGATATTATCCTATTACCGACAGCATTGTACCTCAAGACTAATCTGGATGTGTTCTTTTAAACAATTTGTCATTCCTGGCATGGTAAACCATGTGGTTGTCAGATTCAAAATGGCCAATACCAGTCCATTTCAGGTCAATAATGACTAAGATATCAATGTTTATGCATCCGATTTCATTTTTGACAATTTCTAGTTTTACTAGATTAATAATTTGTACATTCCATGTTCCAATTTTAATGGAAGTTTACATTCCATGTTCTGATTAATAATGGATAGTTGTACATTTTGTGAAGCAAGTATAACCCTCATACCAAAACCAGGGAAGGACATCACTAAGAAAGAAAACTATAGACCAATATCCCTCATGAACATAGATGCAAAAATTCTCAACAAAATCCTAGCCAACAGAATCCAGCAACACATCAA
>NW_006408861.1:141518-154412 GCF_000296735.1 Chrysochloris asiatica | reverse complement strand
TTTTAGTTAAACATTTGTTCATACATAAATCTATTCTTTTCTATGGGTAACAAGTTAACCTTCACAATTTCTTAACCTTTGTCTGTTAAATCTTGTTAATTTTAGTTGTTAGGTGCAATTAACTCTCCTTTAACTTCTTCCATACTCTCTGTTTATAGCCTACAAAAACATCACTTATCAGGGAAACTGAGGTTATGAAAAACAACTTCTCTAATTTACTGACCATTAATTTAATAACATCTAAGTCAGACTTTTTATTTAGTATCTGTATATACCCAAAGCCTTTATCTAATTATTTTTAGGAATTCTTGTACCCACAGCCCTTATTTATGGCTATTCAAGTTTAGGATTCTTTATTGCCTTAAACTAAGGCCACAAGGAAGACTGTTTACAATCACTAAACCTAAGCTGGCAGTAATTCAATTGACAAATCCTGTCTCCTAGCAGTCTTAAGAACATTGTTAATATAAGTATTAAAACTACCTATGATTACAAGTAGAATAAAATGTACCTAATGTGTGGCTTCTTACTTTTAATGAAAATATACTAAAGTGTAGGAGAGTAAAAAATCTAAAGTAAAAGGGATACTAATAAAATCATGAATAATTCAGAGAATGATTCAACAAGAGAAAAAGTTAACTAGGGGTCTGTGCATAAAAAATAATAAAACAACTCTTTGTGGCTCTGCCATCCAAAGAGAGAAAGAAAGAAAGAAAAAGAAAAGAAAAGAAAAGAAAAGATTTCATTGTTGCTTTGCAAAGACAATGAATTCTTCATGCACAGGTTTCCCCATGTCTCGTTTCTTTCTATTAATTTCTCAATTAATATGTCTCAATTTATTTATTTTAATTCCTTAATTAATTATGGCCCTGGCCATGATTGGAATACCTAAAATGAGGCTACAAAGTGCCCCGGGAATGAGGTCTTCCTGAGGAGCCTCTGCAATACATAAGACTATAGGTAGAAACCTGAACCACATCCAGATATCCAGAAATGGGAAATTCCCACTTAAAAGGACGAGCAAACCAGCCTGGAGCGTCTAGAAGAACAGAAGATACTTCTTGAAAGAAAGACCTACAGGAAAAATACAAAACAATAGAGGCAGATGGACTCTTACTACAAGAACAAATTGCTTGCCCAGGAAACATTAAGACAAATGGTCGGGTCCCCTTAATGCAAACCCCTTTCCAAGACTAAGACTCAACGGAAATATGTGCTCTGATTGGTGACCACACACATCGCCGATAGGGAGAAATGGGGTAAAAACAGCAATGAAGCGGCAAGCTAAGCCCTACAATGTTCGGTGTGCTTCTGTGGACCCAGATGGGGACCTAGTTGGCCAGCAGTGTGGGGAGACCTGGGGACTCCTGGGCCCAGAGTCAGCAGCATGGCCACAGAGGACTAGATTGGAGAGTGAAGCTACCAGCTGATAGGAAGAGAGGGCATACGCACCACCCATACCTGCAGATGGTACCCACGTGACCTGGCCTCGATGAATGGATGATCAGAACTCAACCAGGAGAAGAAAGAAGAGGAAAAAAAAAAAAAAGAGTGACCCGATACAATTTGATGATCTTGATCTACACCTATGGATGCAGTAACCCAAAAGAGGGAACAAATCCTTACAGCAAGAAACATTCCCACCCCCTACACACACAGAGTAGACAGAGAGGGGCAGCTTGGACATTGGATACCCAAATGGGGAGGGAGGGACTATAATGGCAAGAAATAACTGGCTTACAAGCTTTCAAGAGGGAACCTAGAGCTAGGGGGCATGGAGGAAGGCAGAATCTCCAGTGAGTACTATCCAATCTGTCTAGGCGGAGCTGATGAAATGAAATGCAGAAGGGTCACTTGTGATACATTAGTGAATGATTGTTATCAGGACTGATTGTGAGGGTTGGAAATGTAAAGGTAGACGTTTTGTAGCAAGGAAGGGAGTGATTAACTCTCCAGTCTAGGACTATCAACGGAGAGGAGCCAAGAGTGGGACCCTACCCAGAGAAGCAGAGAGGCCCGAGATGGAGGCAAAGACGATGACGTGGAGTGATGAAGCGGCTGGGGACTTTGGATCCAGAGAGGGGGAGGGACTGTGTACTGAAGGTTGGTTGTGGGGGAGGAGTGTAGGGGGTTGGTATATAGGGTATACCCTTTGGTCAGTTGATGATGCATGGAGGGGATTGGAACCATGGCAATGAAATGATGTATGGTGGAATGAATGTAAAACTAAAGTTCTCCCATGTAAAATATCATATAATTCACAATAAAACATGGAAAAAAATTGGATATTTGTAGCACTTTCTCCTCATTTTGAATAGAGCCCAATCAGCAAATGAAGTTCCTGAGAACTTTACTACATTTGAGTTATCATGATCAACTCAAATTTGAGGAGGCAGTTCTTCCCTAGTTATATTTTGAGTGACTGCCAACCTTAGGGGCTCATCTTCCAGCACTATATCTCACAATATACTGGTGTTCTTCATCATGTTTCAACATGATGCTATCTGGCAGTGTTCCACTGCTATTCATATATTTTCAGTAACCAAATATTCAGAAGTAATCCATCTCTCCTTCTTCCTCTGTCTTTGTCTGGAAGCTCATCTGAAACCTGTCCACCATTGGTGACCCTGCTGGTATTTAAAATACCCATGGCATAGCTTTCAGAATCACAGCAACTCACAAGCCACTACAGCATGACAAACTGACAGACGAGTGGCAGATAGGAGGCTTGGTACTTAGTAAATACCCACAGTACTGTTGCCTGTGTCTGCTCTGTCCTAGGTTCATCTGTATGGAGCTTGTGCAGTGGGGCTGCTGATGATGGTGGGGCAAGGCTGTGTGTGATTGTGGTAAAACAGGTTGAGCTAGACATCATGAGTGCACCTCTTGGTTGCTTGAAATCTAGCAGCAATGGCCTCCAATCACACCCTGAAGAAGGACAGCTCCCGTCCTAAGTTCTGTAAATTCCCAAAAGGGTTGGTGATCTCTTTACCCTGTCTGGTTTCAGATCAAGATTTCCTTATATTTCCCCTAGTCTGAATGCCCCTACCCTGTCCTGAGGCAAGTATACTCAGACAATTGTACTGAAGTTTTTACCTTGAGGCTGAAACAATGCTACCTCATTATTCCTTTGAAGAGTTCCATCCCCATTCCATTCTCTGACCTGCCCTGGAGTTGGGGTATACTCACGGAGAATGAAAGGCCCCTGGAATTGTGGACTGGGTACCAGTACTTGGTGGAGTTGAGATTTTATAATGTGGTTAGCTACTATCAAGTCAGTTCTGGCTCAGGTTGACCCCATGTACAACAGAAAAAATGCTTCCCAGTCATGCCGGCTTCACTGGCATGTTTTCAGTGGTTTGTGTGTGTGTCTGGTTATTGTGCAGTGACTTCCAAGCTAGAGGGTCTTATCATCCAGCTGTACATGACAATATTCTGATATGATCCATAGGGTTTTCACTGGCTAATTTCAGAAGTAGATCCCCAGACTTTTCTTCCTAGTCAGTCTTAGTCTGGAAGCTCAGCTGAAACTTGTTCATCATGGGTGATGCCGATGATATCTGAAATACTAGTAGCATAGCTTCCAGCATCATGTTGTTGTTAAGTGCCATTCTGACTCAGCTACCCTGTTTAGGGTTTCTGAGCAGTGGCTAGCAAATTTGAACTGCTGACCTTGGAGTTCAAATTGACCTTGCTGTCCAGTGTATAATGCCACAGTGCCACACCAGGATTCATATCAGCACACAAACTATCAGAGTAGGACAAACTGGTGGACAGGGCTTATATCATAGAACTATAAAAACTCCACACAATCTTCAGATACTCTGGTTCTTAAAGGTCCTTCACCAGGGTTTCCTCAGTGGTTACTTCCCTCATGGGACACGAGCCACCCACCTGCTCCTGGCCATCCTGGATCCTCTATTCCCTTGACTTTCCTCCCCAAATCCTCTCATCTTCTAGGAAGAAGCAGTTTCTCTTTCTCTTTTATTGCTTAAGGTAGTACCGACTTCCCCATCCATTCATCTTGGTCATTACAGGTACCACTTTGAATTAAGGTAACTCTTCCCTTTTAACATCTCTGTTGAGCAACAAAAGCAACAGTTCAACCTGGAGCTAAGTACTGAGGGTGGGGCTCCACAGGACAACTTCCCCCCCCCCCCCCGCCAGGTCAGAGAGGTGGGAGGCTGTCCATAGGAAGTAGAGCCCAGGAGTCAGCCTGTGCAAAAGATGTTATTCAGAACAGCTGCTGTGTGCAGTGGGACCAGTTCTGATTCATAGAGACCCTATATAGGGTTTCTGAAGCTATAAATCTTTACAGGAGTAGAAAGCTTCATCTTTCTCCCATGGAGCAGCTGGTGTATTTGAGTTGCTAAACCTTGTGGCTAGCAGCCCAACTTGTAACCTACTATACCACCAGAGCTCCTTGCTATTGAGAGATAAGGAGTTTATCCCAGGAGAATGCCCTTGACTACTCTTTCTGCAAAAAGTCTCAACCCTGACTGCAATTACAGTAAGCTGGGCAGGATTTAAAAATACTCCTGCCTAAACCTCACCTAGATCAATTAAATCAGAATCCTGGCTGGGGACAGGTAGGGACAAAATCTTGGATGGCATAAATGATTTGCACTGAATTACTATGAAAGATTGGTAGTTTAAACTCACCTAGCTGTACCAAGAAAGAGAGGCCTAGTGATCTCCTTCTGTAAAGGTTACAGCCAAGAAAACCATATGGAGCAGTTCTACACTGTAACACATGGAATTGCGCTGAGTTGAAATCATGGCAATGAGTTTAGTTTAGTTTTGAGGTCTGGGTCCAGCCAATCATATTTTGAGAAAAAAAGAAGGAAACAAAAAAACTCCCCAAATGATTGTTATGGTGCAGCCAGAAATAGAAATAATTGCTGAAAGTGTATTTGAATTTCAGTCAACAAGTATTTTTCATAAGCCTCATTGCAGACAAGAAATATGTCAGGTGTTCAGAATGAGCAGGTGTACACGACGCAGGGCCAGCCTATGAGAGCCAGAGACTCATATGTCAGTTCCTAAGAAAGAAGCAAGATTTCCTGGGAGAAAATATCCAAATTTATTCAACACAGTAGATAAATACCTAAGAATGTTCTAATTAGTTAAATACACATACAGTTCAAGATGAAAAATGGGTCAGGAAAGTGTTGCAGATTTACCTTTAGATATTAATAGCTGGCTTACAGTAGAAGAGACAGAGCTGCTCTCAATGTCTAGTTCAACATTTAGAATGTAGCAGGTGAATTCTACAGGCGATATTTACATTCCCATTCTACTAGCAAAGCTGAAAATAGAAATAAAAAGGCCTGAGTGTTAGAGAAAGATGAGAAGGGAGGAGAAAGAAGAAACTAAACAGCATACTTAGAATTTCATATTCCTGGTGGAAAGTTGAAGTCATGAAACCAGACTTCTCTTTTTTTCCCCTAATTAATTATAGGTTACAGAGTCAGGGTGTGGACTGGGTGTATTCCTTTTAATTTCTTAAGCCATGTTTGACAGCTCTAGGCACCTGAGATTTATCAGTGTCTCCAGGTGTGTTGCAATTCATGTGAAACGTGCACTGTCAATTGCAAAACTCCATGTTATTACACACCATTTCTTCATCCACGTAATTTACATCATTTCATGAGGAGGAGGAGAAATCCCACAGAGCTGTCTTACATTAAGGAAAAGGTGAAATTTCTTTCTTTTCTTTTTTTTTTTTTAACTATCCACTATGTAACTTTCATTTTATTGACAGCACCTTGCATTCATGATGGATGCTGTCTGGGTTTTGCCACACATTTTAATGTTAAAGGTTAAATTATTTTTAACATGCAAAGAGTGTGAATAGTTTCCCCCTGTATGGGAACACTCATTATAAAAAGATGACATACTACATGAGCGTCTTTTTTCATTGAAAAGCTAACAAACTGCCTTGTTATATGTCTCCCCAAAAAAGCACAAACTGGGTAGTAACTGAGCCTCTATCTAAGATGATTAAAAATACACAGTCCTAAGATTGCATTAAGTCGTAGTTTTGCTACACACAGGATAACCCATACCAGTGGTAACTCCTTGACTCTATGGAGCAGGCAGACAATCCTAATAACCCCACTCAGATCAGTTACCTCAAATAGCCCTTTTCCAGTTTCCAAAACATGAATAAAGATAATATTTTGTTAAGTCTATTTCTGCACACTTTTGCAAGTTGTTTTATTTACAATGCCAACTTTTAAAAGGTCAATACACTAAAGCTAACTAGACAGTAAACTAGGCAGAAATCACTTTACAAAAAGATGGAAATCCCAAAATATTACTTTCTGTAGAGAACCCACAGTTCAGTTTTATTCAGAGCAAAGAAAAAACAAACAACTTTTGATCACACTAGGAGAAACTCAGCTCTAGGTTCTACAATCTGTACTACACATACAATGAAGACAACATTCTGCCAATACAATTGATTTGCTGCTGCATTTGTCTCCTGTTTGTTTAATATTAATGATTGTAAACAGAGCAGTGCAACTAGTATTTGCAATAATCCTTAGAGTGTTACAGTGTCAGGCACAACATTTTACTTCTCTTCACACCACTGGTTCTCTTTGTGTACCTGGGCTTCTTTCTCTTCAGTAAAGTTGTTTTTTATATTGAAGGTCTTACAAATCTCTTCAGGACTTTTCCTCTTGATCATATTGGCAACAGTCTTGCAAGTAACATCAAGCAAACCTTTGATATCTAAGTTGTTTGCAGCCAGAATAAGTTTAAAAAGAGTTCCCTGGAAAACTTTCAGGAATTCTGGTCCCAAACAGGGATATCGTCTGTTCATTTTTCTTTATTCTCATCATCCTAAGGAGCAGGAGGGTCATCCTTGCAATGGGTGCATCACTGAATGACCTTTTTAAATATTGCCGCATCAACATTTGGTGAGGAACTGGGTCATCATCTCCTTCATCATCCATTCCCAAATCTTCCAACATGGTCTTGATAGGCACAGATTGTTTGGCAATTTCCACAGCAACTTCAAATATCTCTCCATCAGAACTCTGAAACTTAATTGAAGGCATGGTGTTCTAGCCTAAGTAGGCATTGAGTGGACCCAAGGCTGGCGAGAGCTGGGAAGCGTCAGCATAAACAGAGGAGCAAGGCAGAGAACAAGGCCACTTCTATCAGGTTTTTAAAAAATGTTTTATTGAAATTATGTGATAGTTTACATGGGAGAACATTAGTTATATATTCATCCTATGTATATCATTTCATTGCTATGGTTACAATCTCCTCCATGCATCATCAACCAACCAAAGGTATACCCTGCAAGCCTGCCCCCAGGTCATCAGCACACAGCCCCTCTCCCTCTCTGGGTATTAAGTCCCCAGTCACTCCATCTCTCCACTTCATCATCTCTGCCTCCATCTCTGGTGTCACCGCTTCTCTGGGTAGGGTTCCGTTCTCCACTCTTCTCCATATCTGGTCCAAGGGACCACCGCTCTTAGACTGCAAAGTTAATCACTCCCCTCCTTGCTACAAAAGTCTACTTTTACATTTCCAAACCTCACAAGTAGTCCTGATAACAATTATTGTATCACAAGAGACCTATCCACATCTCCATTCATCAGCCCAGCCCAGACAGATTGGATACTAGTCAGTGGAGATTCTACCTTCCTCCGTACCCTCTGAATCTAGGCTCCTTCTTTAAAGCTTGTAAGCCAGTCAGTCACTTCTTGCCTTTGTAGTCCCCCCATTTTGGGTAGCCAATGTCCAAGTTGCCCATCCCTGTCTAACCTGTGTGTTGAGGGGGTGGAAATGATCCTCGTTGTAAAGGTTTGTTCCCTCTTTAGAGCTACTGCATTCATAGGTGTAGGTCAGATTCATCAAATTGTATCAGATTACTCTTTTTTCCCCTCTTATTTCTTCTTCTAGTTGAGCTCTGATCATCCAGCCATTGAAGCCAGGTCAAGTGGGCATTATCTACAAGTGTGGGTGTTCTTGTGCATATGCCTTCTCTTCTTATCAGCTGGACACTTCACTCTCCACTCTAGTCCTCTGTGACTATGTCACTGACTCTGGGCCCAAGAGTCCCCAGGTCTTGCCACACTGCTGGCCAACCAGGTCTCCAGCCGGAGTCACAGGAGTGTATTGAACGTTGTAGGGCTTAGCTTGTTGCTTCATTGCTGTTTTTCCCTCACTTCCCCTTGATGAACGTGGTCACCAATCAGAACGTGTATTCCCATTGAGTCTTAGTCTTGGGAGGGGTTTGCTCTGAGGGGACCCAACAACTTGCCTTGATGTTGTCAGTTTTTTAAAGTAATAACTTTACATATAAAAATACAAAAAGAGAAGGCTTAAAAAAAAAAAACACTCATGATCCAACCATTTAAAATTTATAACTATAGCATTCCATATTTTATATTTTGAGACAGCGCAGAAGAACAAATTTCTTATGATCATGAGCTTTGAAAATCAGATTGTCTGGGTGCAGAAGTCATCAGCTTTGCCAGATGTGGGAGATCAAATCCCCTCTCCCTGCCTCAATTTTCTGATCTGTGAAATGGAGATAACTGTAGTTGGATTCATTGGATTGTTGTAAGGATTAAATTAGTATATATATGTAAAATGCTTAGAGCATTGCTTAGTGAAGAGTAGAGCTCGAGATTGCCAAATCTTTCTGTATCCTATAAAAGCAGACACATGCACACATATGCATACACACACAGAGACATACATGGGTATTGTTGTTAAGTGCTGTCGAGTCAGTTCCAATTCATAGCAAGTCTGTAGAGGTTTTCCACAGATTGACTGGTAAACTTAAACACCGACCTTGTGGTTCAATGCGACTTTGCAGTTCTGCACATTTACCTGTAGTGCTACACCAGGATATGGGCATATTCTTTGGGAAATGTGTACATGTGTGCACATTTGCATATATGAGAATTCCTACACACATACAAACATGCCCACTCACATGTATGGATACTCACATGCATGCACACATTCACATACACACACTTTCCCCCCCTATAAACAATAGTACCATACTTTATATACACAAAAGATTCAAAGGTTTGTGGAAAAATGGAATGAAAAGATCATGGATTTTCCCATAAATTCTTTGAAACCCCCTTAAACTGGTTGGCAACTTGCTTTTTTCATTTTGCATTATGTAATGAATATGCTGTGGGTTGAATTGTGTCCCTCAAGATATGTTCAAGCTTTAAGCTCTGCACCAGTAAGGGTGACTTTGGAAACAGGATCTTTGCAAATAAGTTAACATGAAGTCATACAGGAGGAAGGTGAGTCTAATCTAATGAGTCCTGTCCTTATGAAAGAGAAAAGATTCAGAGACAGAAATACACAGAGGGAAGACAGCCATGTGAAGGTGGAAGCAGAACATTTTTCCAAGTCAGTAAATACATGACTTTCCATCAGATTATCCTTATATCCCAGTGTTATGATCCCATTGTTCCTCTCTTGAGTGACAATGGGATTTTTCTGAGGGTACTGTTTATTCAGAGTGACATGTCACACAATTAATTCTACAGATACTACCAAACTGCTTTCTACATTTCTTGCCAATGGTATTCCCACTGAGAGTGCTTGAGGGCCTTTCTCCCATCCTAACCAGGAAAGGATGCTGCCCCCAGACTTTGCCAATTTGATCATTAAGAAATGTTCTCACCAAAATAAAAACATTTAATTTAAAAAGAAAAGAAAAGAAATGTTCTCACAATGTTTTTGAGTTTTCATTATGTAGTTAGCGTGTATGTAAAGGTTTCTAATCAACTTTCTGCAGTGGGTAAGTTTTATGATTAGCAATGTCAGTATATTCTTTGGCCTTTAAAGTTTGCTTTATAGTTGAACCACTTTTTTTTTTTTTTTTTTAGCAAACAAAGAGCAACAGTGTATAAACAACTCATAATTTATCTGAACCTATGTATTGATCTGATGCACAAGACCTTTTAAAAGTGTTAAAGAGCAAAGATGTCAGCTTGAGGACTAAGATGCACTTGACCCAAGTCATGGTATTTTCAATAACCTCATATGCATGTGAATGCTGGACAGTGAATAAGGAAGACCATAGAGGAATTGATGATTTGAGTTATGGTGTTGGAGGAGAATATTGAAAGTCCCATGGGCTGCCAAAAGAACCAATAGATCCGTTTTGGAAGATTCCACTGCACATCAACATCACCAATGTAATCTAATGTAAGTTTCAGAGGGAGTGGTGGTTCAGTGATAGAATTCTTACCTTCCATATGGGAGACTCAGGTTCAATTCCTAGTCCGTGCACCTCATGCACTGTCATTTTCTGTCTGTCAGTAAAAATTTGTGTTTTATGAAGTTAAGTAGGTTTCAGCTGAATTTACAGACCAAGGTAGATTAGGAAGAAAGGCCTGGTTATCTACTCCCAGAAATTAGTCACTAGAATCCCTTTGGATGTTCACGATCATTAGCCATTTGTTGTTGTTGTTGTTAAGTGCTGTCAAGTCTATTCTGACCCATAGCAACCCTGTATAGGATTTCCAAGGAGCAGCTGGTGAGCTTGAACCACTGACCATGCAGTTCAAATGACTTTGCAATCTGATGCATTAGCCCACAGAACCACCCCAGGACTCCATTAGAGACAAATCAAAACAATGAGATATCATCTCATACCAGCAAAAACAGTGAAGTTCAAACAAGCAGAGGACAATAAATGCTGGCAAGAATGTGGAGTGATTGGGACTCTCCTATGTTGCTGGTGGGAATGCAAAATGATCCAACCACTCTGGAAAACACTATGGCACTTCTTTAGAAAGTTGGACATGGAAATACTTTATGATCCAGCAATTTCTCTACTTGGTATATATCCACAAGAAATACGAGTCATAACATGAGTAGACAAATGCACACCAAAGTTCATAGCAGCACTATTCACAATAGCAAAAAGATGGAGACAGCTTAAGTGCCCATCAATGGAAGAATGGATAAACAAATTTTGGTATATACATACACACAATGGAATATTATGCTACCTTGAAGAAAAACAAGGAAGCTGTAAGCCACCACATAACATGCATGAACCTTGGGGACATTATGCTGAGAGAAATTAGTCAGTCACAAAAATATTGCATGAGACCATTATTGTAAAAGCTTAAGAAAACATGCCCATACTAAAAGGAAAAAAACATTTTCTTTGTTGGTTACCAGGATTGTTGGGTTGGGGGAGGGAGGGAGGGGATGGTAGAGCATAAGGTAGGTGATAGACACATCATAGTTTGGGGGTTGGGGAGGGCAATACATAAGAAGGGAAGTGGGATGGAAGAATAAGGTAGATAGAAGAACACTGATGCAGGTTTGTATGGGCTAAATGGAACAGAGGTAAATAGTGATGTATGCTCAAACTTGGAACAAGTTTGATACAGGGATCTATGATACAGGGTAAGAGGTATAGTCTGAATGGATAAAAGAGGAGAAATAATGTTAACATGCTTGACTATCTTATGAATATAGGTTTCCCTTGCACACTATTGTAAAATGGACACCTGAGTGGGATAGAAAGTACTATCAGGAAACATGATTACAGAAAGCTTGTAAGCCCGCCTTCAGCATATAATTAATTGGAATACCTAAAAGGGGTTTTAGAACTTGCCCAGTGAAATAGACTTCTTGCAGAGCCTTTGCAATATACAGGAACTTAGGTGGAATTTTGAGCCCCATTCAGAACCTCCTGAGGTAGGACATTCCAACTTGAAAGGACAAGCAGACCAGCCTGAGACAGCTACAAGAACAGAAGATACTTTTTGAAAGGAAGACCAGCAGGAAAAATCCAAAACAAAAATGGCAGTCTGATTGGCTACTACAAGAACAAGCAAGCTGTTCACCGGGGAGCCATCAAGACAAGCAATCAAGCCCATTTAGGACAAACCCCACTCCAAGACTGAAACTCAAAAGGAAAACATGAGCAGGCATATAAGATTGCTGGTAATCACGTTGGTCTACTGGTGACTGAAAGACAGGGAAAGGCAGCACTGAAGATATGGGCTGAATTTGACCATGTTCCATAGACTCCCATCAACCTTAAGTTGAAAGAGAGAAGAGAAAGGGCTGTTTGATCTGAAGTGTGGTGAGACATGGGGACTCCTGAGCCCATAGACAAGGACAAAGTCACAGAGGTCTAGAGCAGAGAGTGAAGCATCCAGCTAATATGAAGTGAGGGGAGATGCATAAGAACACCCAAACTTATAGATAGTACCCATTTGACCTAGCCTCAATGGCTTGATGATCAGAGCTCAACTAAAGGAAGATAAAAAAAATACTTTTGATAAAGGAAACAAGTGTAAATTTCTATAATTTGATGAACTTGACCTATACTTATGTATGTAGTAGCTCAAAATACCAACTGAGAGGGAAGAAGTCTTCACATCAAGTATCAATCCTATCCTGTCAGCATACACAGTTGATGTTGTTGTTGTTAGGTGCCATCGAATCGGTACTAACTTATACTGACCTTATGCACAGCTGACACTGCCTGATCCTGGGCCAACCTCACTTTCATTGCCACACTTGAGCCCATTGATGCTTTCACTTTGTCAATCATTCTCGCTGGAGGTCTTCCTCTTTTTCTCTGACCCTCCACCCTACCAAACATGATATCCTTCTCCTGCAACCGCTCCCTCCTGACACTATGTCCCAAATATGAGAGATGAAGTTTAGCCATCTGGGCCTCCAAGGAGCACTCTGGCTGCACTTCTTCCAACACAGATCTGTTTGTTCTTTTGGGAGCCCATGACACTTTCAATAGTCTCCTCCAGCACCATAACTCAAATGCATTAATTCATCTACAGTCTTTCTTATTCACTGTCTAGCTTTCACATCCATATGAGGTTATTGAAAATACCATGGCTTGGGTCAGGC
>NW_006408861.1:133710-139803 GCF_000296735.1 Chrysochloris asiatica | reverse complement strand
TCTATGTATTCCATCTGGTGAGGTCCATGTGTATAGTCATCTCTTATGCTGTCTAAAGAAGGTATTTGAAATGAACAAATCATTGATTTTTCATAATTCTATCATGTGTTCTCCAGCATCATTTCTATCATCTAGGACATATTTTCCTACTACTGACTCTTCCTCTTTGTTCCCAACCTTTGTATGCCAATCACCAGTAGTGATCAATACATCTTGATTGCATGTTTGATAAATTTCAGATTGAAGAAGTTGGTAAAAATCTTCTATTTCATCCTCACTGGCTTTAGTGGTTGGTGCCTAAATTTGAATAATAGTGGTATTAACTGGTCTTCCTGATAGACACATGGACATTATCCTATCACAGACAGTGTTGTACCTCATGACTGGTCTGAATATCTTATTTTTGACAATGAATGCAACACCATTCCTCTTCAATTTGTCATTCCCAACGTTGTAACCCATGTGATTGTCACATTTAAAATGACCAATACTAGTTCATTTCAGGTCACTAATGACTAAGATATCAATGTTTATGCATTCAATTTAATTTTTGACAATTTCTAATTTTCTTAGATTCATACTTCGTACATTCCATGTTACGATTATTAACGGATGTTTACAGCTGTTTCTCTTCATTTTGAGTTGGGTCCCATCAGCAAATGAAGGTTCCACAAACTTTTCTCCCACGGGCTTTACTCCATTCACGTCATCACAGTCAACTCTACTTTGAGGAGGCAGCTCTTCCCCAGTCACATTTTGAGTCCCTTCCAACCTGAAGGAATTATTTTCTGGCACTATACCTGACAGTGTGTCTCTGATATTTATAATGTTTTCAGTGAGTAAATATTCACTTGATAGGGACAGGTAACTTAGAATTGGCTACCTAAAATAGGGGCTTGGAGAGTGGGGTGGGCTAAAGGTATGGAGTGACTGGCTTACAAAGTTTTACGAGGGAGTTTAGTTTCAGAATGTGCAGGGGAAGGTAGAATCCCCACTGAATAGTTTTTACCTTCTCTAGACAGGTCTAGTGAAAGGAGATGGTGATAAGATTCTTATGATTCAATAGTGAATAATTGCTATCATGAGTAATTGTGACTGTCACAACTATAAAGGTATAAGTTTTGTAACAAAAAGATGGGAGTATTTAATCTTACAGTCTTGTAACATAGGACCCTAGGACCATCAAGGGAGAAGAGTATGAGTGGAATGTGGGACCCTATCTAAAGAAACAGTGACACCAGAGATGGAGGCAGAGATGAGGACATGGAGAGATGGAGCAGCTGAGGACTCTAGACTCAAGGAAGGAGAGAGTCTCTGTGCTGGCAGCTAGAAGGCAGACTTGCAGAATGTGCCCTTTTGTTGTTTAAAAGATTATCTTTTCCTGAGTGTTTTTGTGTACATCCCCCAAATAAATAAATAAAACAGAGGCAATAGAAAAAAACAACAAAAACCCCTTTGGATCCCAATTATCTGATCTGTAATTGATCATGAGGATGGTGCAGAACCAGGCTGTAATTTGTTCTATTGTACATGGGTTCGCCATGAGTTGGGGACTGACAAAATGGCAGCTAACAACCACCAACATATAATATGTGCAAGCTTGGTGGCTCAAATTCATCAGTTGCTTCTTGGAAACCGTATATAGGGTCACTATGAGTTGGAACCAACTCGATGGCACTTAACAACAATCAATTTCCACAATGCAACATAATGTAACATGATCAATCAATCAGTTGAATAGGGGATTTACCTAAGATGTGTTCTACTTCTAGACTATAAATAAATATTCTAGCAGACCATTGTACTGCACACTTCCTATCACTTGGATCAAAGATTTTGAGACAAAAGCCTGCAGGCATCCTCAGCCTGTCTCCTTTTCTACAGATTTGGTACTTGCCCTCCTCTATAAGCTTGTGAGAAAATTCCATGAAGTAAATCTCTCTACTTACACACACTCAACACACACACACACACACACACACATACTTGTGGGTATCTTACCAGTATTAATTTGCTAGACAACCTTGACAAAGATGAGTTCCAGGCAATGAGAGAGCAGCACACTGGCCATGAACTGAGCTCCTGACCCCTCATAGATCTCAAATGGTTAGTTCATGGAGAGTCTAGCAGTGCTAGACTGCCATACAGCATGGTTGTGGTGCTGTGAGGAAACAAAGTGCGAGGGGACAGGTAGAGGACACCAAAGGATAGTGAACATGAGCTCAGGTAGTGGCAACATGAATGACAAAAAGAGATTGCATGGAACTGACACATGAAGAAGAAAAATGCCCAGCCCAATCATTGATACCACCACCCATCTGTCAGTTTGTTATAATATGGTAGCTTGCATGTTGCTATGATGTTGAAAACGGTGCCACCAGTATTTCAAATATCTGTACCTGGACCAAGGGGCAGTTGTTAGAACAGAACATGGGAACACTGAATGGTTTAAAATTAAGAAAGGTGTGCGACATGGTTGTATTGTTTCACCATGCGTATTCAACCTGTATGTTGAGCAAATAATCTGAGAAGCTGGGTTAAATGAAGAAAAACATGGTATCAGGATTGGAGGAAGACTCATTAACAACCTGCAATATGCAGATGATACAACCTTGCTTGTTGAAAGTGAAGAAGACCAAAAAGCGCAGCCTTCGGTATAGATTACATCTCAATGTAAAGAAAACAAAAATCCTCACCACTGGAACAATAAACAACATTCTTATCAATGGAGTAAAGATTGAAGTTGTCAAGGACTTTATTCTTCTTGGATCAACTATCAACACCCATGGAAGCAGCAGTCAAGAAATCAAATGACTTATTGTATTAGAGCAGGAGGCAGAAGAGCAAAGTGTTGAAGAGCAAAGGTGTCAGCTTGAGGACTAAGGTGTGCCTGACCCAAGCCAAATAACCTCATTTGCATGTGAAAGCTGGACAGTGAATAAGGAAGACCATAGAAGAATTGATGATTTTGAGTTATGGTGTTTGAGGAGAATATTGAAAGTACCATGGGCTGACAAAAGAACCAATAGGTCTGTTTGGAAGAAGTGCAGCCAGAGTGCTCCTTAGAGGCCAAGATGGCCAAACTTCGTCTCTCATACTTTGGATATATTGTCAGGAGGGACCAGCTGCTGGAGAAGGATATCATATTTGATAAGGTGGAGGGTCAGAGAAAAAAAGGAAGACCCCCAACGAGATGGATTGGCCAGGTGGCGGCAATGATGGACTCAAGCATGGCAGCAATAGTGAGGTTGGCCCAGGATCAGGCAGTGTTTTGTTGTGCATAAGGTTGTTATGAGTCGGTTCCGACTCGATGGCACCTAACAACAACAACAACAACAAATCATGGTGGATACATTTTAGCAGGGTTTCCAGGCTAAGTTGGAGTAGAAAGACACTGTCAGATGGTCTACTTCTGAACATGAAACCCCTGTGAATCACAGCACAGTATTTTCTAATAGAATTATGGAAGATGAGTCCCATAGGGTGAAGGGCACTCAGAATGCACAGTGGCCACCACAGTGAACTTGCTCATGCTATGATCATGAAGATGTGAGGGACCAGGCATTCTGTTGTATGTGGGATTGCCATGGATTGAAGCTGACAGGACAGCAACTAATGACAACAAACCTGGATCCATTAGAACCTGGTCCATGCTAACTCCCCAACCAGCTGTACGGGCATAGTTTACGTCCTCTGGATTTCTGTTTTGATCCTACCAATGCCATTTGATTATCACTTATAATGGCTTATTTCTCCTTCTAAGCTGCTTGAGGATGACATCAAAACCAACTCATGTCTATGCCCCTCCTCCACCACTTCCCCCTGGCCACGTAGACCCCTCATTTGCAGACTTGTACCATCTTCAGATGATTGAATATGCAAGCTGTTTGTATGTCTGGGTGAGGGGCAGGGCCTTCTCTGTTTTTGGGTAGATGCATAGGACAATTATTTTCAGGGGTATCAGAGAGGGCTGAGATGCCCCAGAGATCTACCTAGTAACTTCTTGCCCTCCATTCAGTGGATAATTTTGTACTTGTTCATACATGACACATTTGCACAACTTTATATCATTAATGTTAATTTCAGGGGAACCTCTGCTACAGTTCCAAATTGCTCTGGGATGCCTGTGCCCAAGCTACTGCTTTATTGCAAATGAAGTCATTTGTGACCCATTTTGCCCTGTCCCTTGGGAACAGCAGTAACTTGACTGACCAAGAAGGCCAAACAGCTGTGAGAAGCCTGTTGAGGGTGAGGAAAGAGTAAAAAGCAAGTCTCAAGCATCAGGTGGGGCTTGTAGTAGGTGTATGTTCCCCTGGCATAGGTTCCTATAGGCTAGCCTCGGGGGGGGTCCTCTGTTTAATTTGTTCACTGAAGGTCAAACCTTCCCAAGATTACCCAACACACTGATGTGTTTTTAGCTCTGAGCTGAAGGGGATGCAGGCACTGTGGGCAGAAACACACAGTAGAGCTTGCAGTGTCCAGAATCTTAGGAAAAGAACCAGTGGCTGCCCCCATATTGCTGATTATTGATGCTGAGTCCAGAACCTGTGTGGGGCCCAGAACTCCCTCCTCTGTATCCTTCCACATTCAGAGGGACTGTCCAACTAAAACATTTCCCCTCATCAGACTAGGGACACAGGATAGAGCATTCCAGAGCCAGACTTAAGTGACCACAGGCATCAGAAAATCAAATATTACACTGAAATGAAATATCTTTAAAAATGTGAGTGAATATAGAAGTGGTGTGTTGAAGAGCAGGTTAACTTTAACTTTGTAAAATAATACCTTCTGGGAGAGAGAAAATTAAACAGATCACGATGAGGGTCTGATCGTTGGGATACTCTGAAGCTTGTACAAAGTCATGGTGGAGACAGCAAAAGAAGAAAAGAGCTACATGATTTCCAGTTTGAGTCTGTAAGTAACCACATGTAAGTAAAAGTTGGAGGTGACACAGGGAAAAATAGTTTAACGCTTGAGAATAACATTTCAGCTGAAATGAAGCCCTGACTCCATGGCACATAACCACCACCACCACCATTCTCAGCAAAAAAACAAAACATGGGGAGGTGAAGTTCATGGCTCAGTTGCTAACCGAAAGGTGGGAGGTTCAAATCCATTCACAGATGTCTTGGAAGACAGGATTGATTGCTATACTTTCAAATAACTAGCCACTGAAAGCCTTACAGAGCACAGTTCTACTCTGACACACATAGGGTTGCTATGACTCAGAATTGACTCCACAGCACCTGGTATCTATCTTTTCAGGAACTGCTAATGAAATTACTCTGCTGGGAGGCTCTTGGGTGTCACATGGCTCTTGGCTCAGGATATCACTTGATTGTTGGAGTCATTTGCTGAACTAAGATAATAAGCTATGTTGTTGATAAGTGTCCTCGAGTTGGTTCTAACTCAGCGACCCTGTGTAGGATTTCTGAGGCTTTTAAAATCTTTGAGGGAGCAGAAAACCTCATGTGTCTTCTGCAGAGTGGCTGGTGGGTTGAACAGCTGACCCTGTGGTTTCCTCTCTAGTGTTTATCCTACAAAGTCACTTCATTTCCTTGATCCCTTTAAATAACCCTTTAAAAACACAATGGAGTACTAGTTTGGCACTGTAGTATAAGTACTGGACTGTTAACCACAAGGTTGGTGGTTCAAACCCACCAGATGCTTCTCAGAAACTCTATACAGGGAAGAAATCAAATGACGTACAGCATTAGGCAGATCTTCTGTACAAGACCTCTTATAAAGTGTTGAAGAGCAAAGATGGCAGTTTGAGGACAAAGATGTGCCTGACCCAAGCCATGGTATTTTCAATAATCTCATATGCATGCGAAGGTTGGACAGTGAATAAGAATGATCACAGAAGAGTTGATGCATTTGAGCTACGATGTTTGTTGCGGACCGTGTAAGACTGGTCAGAGGTTCGAGGCCCTATAGGCCCAAGTGTAACAAATGAGGCCACTGGCAGTTAATGGCAAATTGTTTTTCATCTTAATATTGTTACATGTATTAATTTAATACATGGAGCTCTTGATAATCCACAGATAAATGTGATATTTTCCTAAAGCCTAAGACTAAAAGTTGCAAGGTCAA